>NW_020175528.1:384356-420773 GCF_003031525.2 Neophocaena asiaeorientalis asiaeorientalis
ACCAAAAAAAAAAAAAAAAAAAAATCATACCAGAGGGTGCTAATACCACCTGCTATCCCTCCTGGCATGAACCTACCTTTCAAAAGCAGTGCTTGTCTAATGGTGGGATTCCAGGCTCTGCTACAGAAGGATACAGAGATGGCTCTGACCTGCAGTGCCTTCTCAGGATCCCATGAACAATCCGCCATAAATCCATCCCTATTGACTACTCTCCTGTTCCAGGTGCACTATTCCATTTACGTATCCAGCAGGAAAATACAATGCTGCCTCGGAGTAACGAACCTAATGTTCTGGAAGCAGCAGGAAGTCTCGGAGGTGTTGACCTATGCTACTGAGCATCCACTCATCTGGACCCCGAAGGTGGTGGAGGGGGTAGAACCACATAATGACCAGAGCTAGCAGGGACTGAGCCCTTACCACGTACCAGGTCCTGTTCCAAGCACTCTGTACGTATTAACTCACTTAATCCTCACAGTGACCCATCCCAGTGGAGGAGATGCTATTTTTGTCTTCTCCATTTTATAGAAGAGATCAACAAGGATAGAGAGTCCAAATGATGTGCCTATGGTCACCCAGCTAAGAAGTGGAGCACAGGGCTTGAACTAAGGCTACCTGGCAGAGCTTGGTGACCCCTCTGCAGGGGTGAAAGTCTGCCCAGGGCTGAAGGGCAAAGGACTGGCCTGGACCAAAAGCAGATGATACTGCAGACCTGCAGAGGCCTTTAGAGGTAGAGCCAACTCAGGCTCCTTAAGGGAAAGTACAAACTGGAAAGCGTATGCTTCCTAAAGTAGGATCTTGGAGAAATAAATGTGCTATCCATAGGAAAGAATCTCCAATAGGCAATGTCCAAGAATTAGTAGGGGATACGTTGTGCTGGCCAGAGAGTGTTTCCAGGTAAAACAACCCCACACCCAAACTAACGACAAAGAAACGAAGCTAAACTAAACTGAAAACTAAACAACAGAAGCTGCACAGAAAACCACCATGCAGGCAATGACCTCTTTTGCTTGCGGATAAAAGTGACGGTTCTAGAAATAAAGGGGAATAGATGGAAGGGTTTCAAAGTATGGGAGTGATTTTTGTTTTCTCGTTTAATGCCAGTTTTCAAGGAAGGATGGCTATGTCTCTCACTGTTACACACTCGTTCTGTTTAAAACCCATCCAGATGCCTCCATGGGCTCTATCAGGAGTAGGGGGTTCCTGCGGCTGCTCCCCAAAGCCAGCCGAGAGCTCTTCATGGGGAGCATGGAGCGCGTGCTTTTGAGGGTCATTTGAGGCTGTGGTGAGCAAAGGCAAGACTGGGGAGGGGTCATCTGGAGACATGGGGCTCCTCGAGAGGCTCTGGGGAAGCTGGGGACAAGGGGCCCACTTCTCACGGCCATCACTTCTTCTTGAACACTTGATGGCACACCTGGTCGCCGCACGTCAGCTCCTGCAACATCAGAAGCAGGTGAGTGACTAACAAGCCAGGCCTTCCTTCCGCCCACCCCCAGCCCTCTGGGTGTCTGCGAGTTGGGGTGGGGGAGGAGCCGGAATAAAGAGGACACTTAGTCATTCTGCGCAAAGAGCCTCTCAGAGACCCAATCAGCTGGCGTGCCCTGCAGGTAGCAGTAATTTGATTTTGACACTTGAATTGAGCTTGAACAACTATAAAAATGAAAAATGCAAAGAAATTATCCTCTTGAGCAGGATTTCTCCTACTCTCGTGATTAAAGCAACATCGCTTAATTTATAAAAGGCAGCAAAGCCACAAAGAAGGGCAGGATCTAGTGGGGAGCATTTGGAAGGCAAGCGCCTGGTGAGCTGTCCCTGCACCCTGTGGATTTTCTGGCCTCTGGTGATTAGAACGTTGGTTGGTGGCAGCACAGGCAATGACAGGGCACGGGCTGCGGAAGGGCTCCCCCAGGCCTGCCTGGTCAGACATCTGGACGGAGGGAGCCCCCAGGCTTTATCTGCGCCTCGTGACCCTTTGAGGGAGGAGAGGAAAAACACGAGTGTGGGAACGACCACAAAAATCATTGCAGTTGTTGATGAATCCCTTGGCTTAGCCACAGGGACAGTTGGGGTTTGTACTACAATTAAAAAAAATCCACCTTCCAAACTGGAGCAGGTAGGGAAAACTGTCGATGGAAAACAGTGACTGCCTCCCATTTATCACCAATTGACATTGTCTCTGAAATAAAGAACTCAGGTGAGGCAAGGCTGGCTCTGAAGGGCACCCTGTGACATGAATACTGACACCAGAGCCAGGTACCTGCTTGACTCCACAGGTGAATGATTAAAGAGCCATCCATTAAATGAGCCATTCATTTAACAAACGAGTGACTGAATGCATGAAGGAGTGAAAGATTTCTCACTATTGAATGTTGGACAAATCACTTGCCTTAAAGACTGAAGGGTGAAAAATTAAGCTATCTAGATGGATATAATTTATACAAGGAAATCAGAAATAATTTATTCCAACTGCTCTGTTCCGGTGTCAAATTAAACTAGAATATTTTGGGATCAGGTGGACATAGCTTAGGATAGGAGGCCAGTGTCTGCGGTCTACAGGCAGTTCCCAGTGCAACCTGCTCCCATGCGTCCCGAGCCCGCCGCCACCCCTCTCCTTCCTAGGCTCACATCACTCAGGAGGCCTGGTCTCACCCTCCTCCAGGGCATCTTAATTCTGTGCCTCGCATTTTTCCCCGGCTGACCTTTGACAGGTTCCCTTCCTTTCTCCTTGGATCTCGGCTTCCTAACTCAGCATCTTGAACTTTCCTTTTAATTTCAGCCGTTCAGAGAAACAGCCATATATATTTCCTCCTGGAGTCCCCTGAGCCAGATGGGAATGGCTCACGCATTTGACCACACGCATTTGGCTGGAGCTTAGGGGAGGAGGGCATGGCCATTTTTCTTGTCAAAGCGCCTGGCTGGGTGAACCGGTGGTTGGCATAAGCAGAGTGGAGGGGAGCTGGGGACTTACCAGGTGCAGCTTGTCCCCCTCGACCCACTGCTTCCAGCCTCGGTTCTTCTTTTCCCCCTTCTGCACGCACACGAGGACGTCACCTTCCCAGGTGATCAGAGTCTGTAATGAGAGGTTTCCAGGCAAATCAAATGTATGGTCTTGATGGGGACTGAACACATGTAAACCTGCAGTTGCATTTCCTGCAGCCACTCCTGGGCTTCTGCTCCGTCCCCAGAGCAGAGCTCTCAGCCACAGCCACGCCAGCATCCCACCAGCCTCATTTCCACATACACCCTTCATTCTAGCCAGACCGACTTATCTTGGCCAGTTCTGTTCTCTTTGAAAGACTTCTACTCTTCCATTCTACCATATGGTAAAGACAGCATTCCAAATCGGTGGGGGAAAAGATGATGAATTTAACTATGTCACAACGTAAAATTTCTGGAAGGGAAAGATACCTCAAAGTCAATAGATGAATAACAAACTGGGAAAAATAATTGTAACACATCTCAGACAAAGACCTGATTTCCTTACATACAAAGGACACCTGTACATCAATAAGGAAAAAATCATTAACCTAACAGGAATTTCAACACAGGACACCAAACCAACAGCTTACAAGGAAAAACAAAACAAAACGAAACACCCTAGCAGATGGCTTTTAAACATAAGAAAATATATTCAACCTCCATTATAACAAGAGAAATGCAAGTGAAGTCTGTTTGTTTTTCAGATACAATTCATCCTGTGATCAAAGATCAAAGAGTCTAATAACACACTGGGTTGGAGGGGGTACAGAGAAGCATGGACCCTCATACAGGGCTGGTGCATATATAAATCGGTATGAATCTTTTTGCAGGGCAATTTTACATTACCTTTCAAAATATAACATTGTGTATACTCTTTGACCAAGAAATTTTACTTCTGAGAATTTTCCCTACAGGAAACACATTGTGAGGACTGCCCACTGTAGGGCAATAATAAAGGCAGGGAAGCTACCTAGTTAGCAGGGGGCTGCACATATGGCTCCAAAGCCAGCCTTGTCATCCAGAACCGGGAGATGGACCTTCTCCTGGTCCTGGGTTTCCTCCAGGCAGCAATGCTGATCAATTAGCACAGGGAAGGCAGCAGAGATGCAGAGCTTGTGCTGGACAGCAAGGCTGAGTTGACCAGCAGGTTGGAGAAGCCACAAGAGGCTGAACCACAAGAGGCTCTAACCCCTCTTACTAAATTTACATGTTTACAAATTTCACACCCTGGCCCAGTTCTTCTTCCTCCTGTTCCCCCCACTTTACCTGTCTTAGTACCTGCCAAGGGACGATGTGTACTATCCCTAAGTGGTCCTTCAAGGCCACCCACCTCTGTGTCCACATTAGGCTTGCATGTGAGGTTGACGGTATCATTCCCATCCAGGCAGTGGTGGTGTCTTGGTGCTGCCCTTTCTCGGGAATGATCCTGATGTGAGTTGGTTTTCTTCCAAGTATGTGCCAAACGATATTACGCCTCTATGAACAATAGTATGCTAAGGACCAGGCGTTTATTTTCCTCCCTATCTTGCAAACCCAGTTGGTGATAAACGAACCCGTGTTTTTGGGTTTTTTAAAATTCACTTCAGGTCTGTTTTTTGGTAGATATCTGTTTTCTACAGATTGTTAAGTCTACCTGTTTCTAAAGCAATATTTGACCTTGACCATATTATATATTATAGGTACAATTTTACTCCTCCTTATTTTACTCTTCAGCCTATCACAGCGTTGTTTGTTACAGCAAAGACCTGGAAACCTCATAAATTGCATCAGTGGCGGCTGGTTAAATACGGTGTGGTTCCTCCCCGCTCCGTAGCCCTTGAAAGGAGAAGGCAGTTCTGCACTTACAGAGAAGAGCAGTCTCCATAGTGTATAGTTTAAGTTAAAAAAGCAAGGAGGAGGGCCATGTGCGTAAAAGAAAGGAGCAATGGGGATGCGTGCATATGTTTGTACACGTTCTCTCCAAGGAGGCAAAAAAAAAAAACCCTTAATAGTAATTGTCCCTTGGGGAGGGAACTAAGGAGCTGGGGGCCAGGATAGGAAGGAAGTTTCACTTTTTAGTGTTTAATTTTTTTTAAAGCATGCATATGTATTAATATTCCCCAAATTAATTTAAAAGTAAAATTCTACATGTTTTTTAAAGAAAACATGTCTCCTCCTCCTTTAGGACCATCTTAAGCCTCACAGTTTCGAATGTCTTAGAGAAGCTTAATTCATAGGTTGTTCTCTTTCCTCTTCTGGAAGCGAGATGTTGTCTGGAATATTCCAGAGATCCCTCCCACGTAGATGAGAAAGGACTCACGTCTTCTATTTGGGCAAGGTCTGTGTCTTCCAATCCCCCAGCCCGTATTGTCTTGTACATCAAGGACACCTAACGCATGTTGACTGAATGAATATCTGTCTCCCCTCTTTCAGAGGGGCTCGTGAGGGTGACCAAGGAGTTAAGAAGTGGAGTCCTGGAGAATACGAGGACACGCAAGTGCACACATGCACACAGACGCAAGATTTTTGTGCACTTGGGTGTGCCACCAAGGGTGGGCAACAGAAAGTAATCAGAGAGAGAGACTCACCCACTCCCTGCCGTGCCTCTCCAGCTAAAGGGTTGCAGTCAAGTTACAGGAAGAAGGTAGTGCCAAGGGCACCTGCTCTGTGTTGTGATTCTCATGGGAACAGCCCTTTGCTGGAGGCTGGGCAAATTCTGTCTGAGTACTCCTCAGTCTCGTGTGTGTGTGTGTGTGTGTGTGTGTGTGTGTGTGTGTGTGTGTTTGTTAGCCCTGGCTTTTTGCTTCAGGCAAAGCAGACACCAGAAGTGAGAAAGGGGATTATCTCTCTCTGCAGGGCTAAGAGCCGATCTTGGAGAGAGGATGGAATTCAGAGAGGACAGAGCATGGAAGGGAGAGGCAGAAGCCTAGGTGTTAACAAATGGAACCCTTTAAGGGTCAGGAAGGGCCAAAAGGACATGACTTATTTCAGTAAGAGTGAGTTCTCCACCATCAAAGGTGATAAAAAATGAGTTAGAGAGGACAGGCCTGCTTTTCAATAGCCCACGCCCCAAACTGAGAAGCAAGGGGAAAATGGATCATTTGGAACTGATTAGGTTAGAACAGCAGAGAGTTGCAAAGATTCGAAAACTGACTTTCCTATCATTTCTGGTATCTGATGAATTGGCCTCGCAGCCACACAGCTCTGAAAAGCTTGCCGATCCAGCAACTCCTCGGGGCGGGATTTTACAAGGGGCCGTTCCGGAGCTCGGGAGCTTAGCGTCTCCTGCCAAGACTGGTTTGATGGAAGCATTTCCAAAGGGCTTTCCATTTCCCACTTTTCTTTTCAAGGAGCCCAAATGTCATTCAACCCTGACTCATTGGCTGAGATAATCAATGTGGCGGGACAACTTGATTGAGAAATAAAATGTGTCCTGCTCTTTTGGCTTTAGAATCATCCCCAAAGAATGATGACAGCTTTTCCTCCCCACCCCGGGAGAGCAGCCAGAGCTTTGGGGGAAGAGTTGAGACTTCGACTTGGAAGGAACTCCTGGAAGCACCAGAGAAGAGTGGGGTTCTGGGGGGAGTGGGGCTCATGGGGAAAGGGGAAGGGCAGGGTGGTGGGTCCTGCTTCGTTGTGGTGCTCTGAGAGGGTGGCCCTCTGCAGGCTTGAGAGCACGGATACCTGGGCACAGGAATCTCAGCCCGGCCGTCCTCAGCTTGGGAGCCAGGGCAGAGGTCTTGGTGGCTGCGTTGGCACAGAGGGAGTGGGTGCCACAAGGGCTCAAGCTGCCCACTCCTGTATAAACCACATGGGCTTGCACTGGACCGTGCAGTCCCCGGCGTTCTTGTATAGATGCTAAGATTTGGGTGCGGGAATCCTTAAATGCGGCTGAGATTGGATTTTCCCCCATTTCTGTTGGGCTGTGATACCACCAGGTGATGCAGGAGGAGAGGGGACCTGCCGATGGCCCCGCCTTTCCCACCACTGCCCTACTTCTCCCCGCTGCTACCAACCTCTGTCTTATTCACAAAGAGCCCCTTGGATGCGGGCCTGCCTACTCTGCAGACTCCTGTTTTCGGGCTTGGAGATAACTCCCCACTCTGCACTCAGAGTTCTCTGCTCATTTTAGGGGCCTCCCTACATCCAAAAGCTTCAAGCGGCTAGAAGTGTGCCTTCTGATGCATGGAGGATTTCCTTGATTATGACCTGAGAGTTAAGGTGAGGCTGAGACTGAAGCCATAAGCTTGCCAGAGATTTATGGGAGTTTCTAGGATTGGAGAAAGCCTGACTTCATCTAGTCTACTGATTTTTTGGTGTGATTTGCATTGCATTTTCCTAAAAAAAAAAAAAATTAAATCAGTTGGGATCATCTAAAATTGAGATAGTTCATATAAGAACATATGAATGCTCAACAGCTCCTGAAAAGAAAAAAAAATTCTAGCAACACGAGGCCTCAGTCCTCTATGGCAATGCTTGACTGCTGCTGGGGAGCTGCTCCCAGGAGGAAGCTATGCTATCCCGCTGGCACTGTCAACGTCCTTCCCTATGAGCCCACCTGGCCTCTTTGCTTTGCCTGCCAGGCCCATGTCAGTGTATGAGTTGGCCTCCTACCCTGGATCCTGGAGGGGTCAGCATCCTTTAATCCCTCCTTGGCTTATAAGCTTCACGCAGAAGCCAGCCTGCTTCTTCCCACTAAACTTTCGATACTTGCTTCTTGCCAGCATCATTAAGTCCATTCTGGTCCCCCTCTCCTGATGCCTCCCAGGTTGTTTCTGTCATTTTTTCATCGTGCAGCTACACAGCCAGCCCCTGCACCAAGACCATGCAGATGAAAACTCCACTCTGGTCAGTACCTTAACATTCCGGTTGTCCAGGCCCTTCGTGTACTCGTCAAACTCCACCCCGACTGTGAAATCCAAGTTATAGTTTCGGAATGTGCTGTTGGTTTTTGTCTTGAAGTTATCGCCGTCTTGCTCAATGATCTTCGTCTGAGCCAGATGGATGGCGATCTTGCGGGTGGCAAAATCAATATCTGTTGGCAAAGGGAGCTGTGGAGGTTATGATGTGCTCAGCCAGACGCATTCATTTCTTTAACAAGGCCAAACAGGACCAGAGATGCAGATCTCAGGCCGGCCACATTCTTTGCTCAAGTGGGAAACGAGAGCTGTCTTGCACACGGCCAGTTTGGGCATCTCAGTCAACGGTCGGGAAACCCAGGGTCCCTGGGCATCTCCTCGGGAGCCCTGGTGGGAGGGGAGGTAGCACCCCTGAGCTGCAACTCCCCAGTGTGTGTGTGTGCACACCCATGTGCACATACACATATACACACGCACATGCCCCTGCCCTCACAGCAGCTCCCTTCTATCTATTTGACATATTGGTTTCCTCCTAAGAGTTTGCTGAACAGAAGACTTCATGGTTTAAAAGGAAAAAGACTGTTTAAAAATAACCAGTCTAGATCCTGGGTAAAGACGGATCTTTTTTTCATGCCCACTGAAGGGAAGAATACCTACAAACTTCAATTTTTACAGCAGATCTGGGGGATGCTCTGCCTCAGTCATGGCCCCAGCGCAGCTTAGGCATATTTCAGACACTTAATAAACACTTGCTCAGACATTTCTTTTGTTGTTTTTAAGGAAAAGATGAATCATTGTTTATATTTTTATTATGAAAGATTTCAAACAAACCAAAGTAGAGGGGAGAGTACAAGGAACCCGGCACACCCATCATGCAGATTCAACAATTGTCAAGGTTTTGCTGCATCTACTCCATTTACATCTGTTTTTTTGCCTTGATATTTTAAAGAAAATCTTATTCATTTCTGAGAGACCATTTGTAAGTAAAAGGGAACATGCCCTTCAATAGAGTGTTTCACTTCCTAAGCTAAGTGCTGAGCCCACCTCCTGCTAACCTCTGATTGTGTATAAAATGTCACCCAAGCCAAAATGTCACTGTCCTATAGAAATGAGGTAGAAACAGGATAATACTGGAACTGCTACATCTCTACCCTTGCTACAAACATCATTAAGCTTTTTGTCTCTAGCCAAATCATATTTGACCTTTGACCTCCTTTATGCCTGTGAATTCTCCAGATATCTTCGGATGCCAATATAAATCTTTAATTTTTTTTTTTTAAAGAAAGTTTACCTGGAAGATTTCAAAAAACACTGAGATTGATTCACTCATAACCCAAGGTAATAACGACTTCAAAAGTAGGAACAGTTCAGATTCACTGAGGGCCGTTTCTCTGAGAACTGCAGCTTCATCTCCACGGTAGTAGGTGATTAAACTTCACACTGTGTGCTGTCTGGTGGGGGATAAATACTAGCGTGCCCATGAGTGAGACCAGCAGTTACCAACAGTTCATGGAGCCGCTTTCAATTCGGAGAATGAACATCTCCGATGGTCGCATCCCCACCCCTTCTGCTGTCCTTCCCTGGTAGCCAAGCATCACTTCCCTCACCCTCTTTCCCCATTTCCCTTCTGACACATTTCTTCCTGAATCCCTCTTTGGTCATTATCACCTTCCTTCTCCTAAAGGACCAAGAAGAAGTGGTCCAAGATGGATGCTTGGACCACAGCAGAATCCAGGAAGGACCTTGGCTGGTCTTTTGGACTCTAAATTGTATAAAGTCAGGGAATAATTTCAAGTAATAACAGGCAACCCAGAAGGTAAAAGGATTATATACCTGTATCCTAAGTTGAAAAGAGAAATAGGTTCGAGTTGGCCTGAGCTGGTGTATACACGCCAGTGCTTTGTTCAACTATTGTTCACTACTATTGGTTGAGAACTTGCCTGGTCTAAGAATTCACCAATGGCTGCCCATCAGAATCACCTGGGAAGATGTAAAAACTACAGATTTCTGGGCTTCATCTCAGACCCTGAATCTCTGGGTGGTTTTAAACCTTGGATTTCCTCTCAGGGGGCTGTTTGGAGAAAGACTTCAATGGTTTAAGAAATTTGAAAGCTACTGTTGAAGTACCTACTCCTCATGAGGTAGGAAAAATCAAGGTGGGGCCCAAGCACAGCCTCCTCATGCATAGGTATTAGGGAGAAGGCAAAGCCACCTCCTTGTTTTGCAATTAACGAGGCCAGGACACATGGAGGAATGGCATCCAAAACAGAAACTTTGTAGCATCTGAGCAAGAAACTCTGCCCATGAAAACCGTGGAGTCTGTGCGATAGAAACACACAGGTGGCTGATGACCGGATGAAAGACAAAGGAGCCCACTGGCAGCCTCCTCATTCTTGCCTTCAGAGAGGACTTCTCAGCCCCACACATGCACAGAGGGGGGTCTCAAGTCGCCCTCTAGTAACCCTGGCCGTATTGTAATATCATTATAATATCATTAGCATTGCCGTTTTGACCCCATCCCCACCCCTGTGGGTTTCGCTTAGGTGCTCAGGGGAAGGATTCAGAATGCTGCCTGGTGGAAGTCCAAATAAGGAACTGCCGATGACACAATCACAGGGGAGGAAAAGGGGAGTCACCCTCATCTAAGCCCCAGAAGATTAACCCCATGTTAACAACCTAAGCTGCCCCTACTGCGTGCCGCTCACTCCCAAGGACGCCCCACTCTTCTCCTTCGAGTGTGTAACTTGCTTCTGCCCTAAGTAAACTGCTTGTGTGCTCTCCCACACGTACTGTGCTTCTAATAAACTCTGTGCCCACTTTACAATCTTGGTCTCTTTGTTGAATTCTTTCCTCAAAGAAGACAAGGACTGAGGTCCTTTTGCTCGCCAAAATCCCTCATGGTATAGGTGATGACGTGGAGGCCCAGAGAGGTTAAGTGACTTGTCTAAGATTACACAGGTGGAAAGCAATCACAAGGGTTTGATTATTGGAAGGATGTGTGGAAGATCAAGCTGGGAGGTGAAAATAGAGGTTCTGAGTTTAGGTAACCAAGGTAGAAGCAGAGAGGTAAAGAATTTTATGGGGGAACTTAGGAGCTAAGTTTTAGGTAAGGTGACTCTGGGGGCCATGCTGTGTGGACCTTTGGTAGTATTTGGGGTGATAGTTTAGCCATGCCTTTTAACCAACCAGGAATGCTGTCCCATAGTGGAACCTCCCTTGGGAAGCTTCACTCACTTCATTCTCCCAAGAAACCCACGAGGTAAGTACTATATTATTCTCCATTTTACCAGTGAAGAGCCTGGCTCAGAGAGGCTGTGTCATTTGCCCTTGATTATATAGTGAGGAAGCAGTAGAGGTGGTAATTGAACCCAGGATGGCCTGGCTCCAGGGCCAGCACCGTGCTCCACGAGCTCTGGGCTGACCCATCCCATCACGTCAGACCACCCCAGTTTGTGCACTTCCAGTGGCTGCCCAAGATACCAGTAACTTCTGACTCTATGTTTCCCCTAGAGCCACAGGGGCTTCTGGATCCAGCTGAATGAGCCCTCTCTGTTTGGGGCAGCTTATGTTCTCCAGGGCTCATGCACACTGCCCCCACCAGACAGCAATTGTTTTCTAGGCTTAGGGCTCTACAAGAATTCGGAGCTGGAGCAACCACGTTCCAACGCTGGACATTTTCTGATAGCTTCAGCTTTGTGGCACGTGAAATTGTACCGGGGGCTTCCCTGGTGGCGCAGTGGTTGAGTGTCCGCCTGCCGATGCAGGGGACACGGGTTTGTGCCCCGGTCCGGGAAGATCGCACATGCCGCGGAGCGGCTGGGCCCATTAGCCATGGCCGCTGAGCCTGCATGTCAGGAGCCTGTGCTCCGCAACGGGAGAGGCCGCAACAGTGAGAGGCCCGCATACTGCCAAAAAAAAAAAAAAATTGTACTGGGGCAGGTCCAAGCCACACAGCCTGCAGGCCCCAGGACATAGGGGTAGATAAATGCTCTCTCTGCTGCTGTGAACCCTCCTAGGCATCTAGGCCAGCATTCATAGAGCCCAGGGTGCCCCATTGTATTTGCCATGGACTCAGCCTATAAAAGACTGGTGGTCAAAAAAATTTTTTAAAGGGGAGCTCATGATCAGCTAAGTTTGAGAAATGAGCAATTAAAACCAAGACAGGCTGACTGCTTTCTATACTGAAGAATTTCACAGAGATTTTAATCTGGGAAAAATGCTTTGTAACTCCAAGAGCAGGACAGAAGATGCAGCCTTTCCCAATCTTAGGTGGCTGTAGAACCCTCCGTGCTGGGATCTCCAGCTGGCCAGGGTTCCACAGAACATAATACAGGAAAGTTTGACAAACCCCTTTCTGAGGCATTTATCTCTGTCATTTGGTCCCTGAAATTATGGTAATATCCCTTGTTTAAGGCAACTGCTGGCCTGTTTGGAAAGGAGAAGACTAGACAGGACCAAGTGGTCAACTATATCTGACTTCACAATGAATCCTTCCTTAAAGCTGCTAAAACCCGCAAAAGAATGTTCTCTGCATTCTAGTCGGTATAAACATGTGCCTGTGCTAGGCAGAGGCTAACGTGTTACACTCCAATTCGTGTTTCTCTCCTTCTGCCCCAGAAACACAGCCTAAAGGGCCAGGTGACATCTAACTTCAGCTCCATCGCTGGACACTAGGGTCCAGATCTGGAAGCAGCAGAGAGCCAGTAGCTATAAGTAGAGTTATTACTAATTGCATCAGGCTATTTTGAGGATGAAATTTGATGGTGTTTGTGAAGAGATCTGCCCAGTGGCTGGTGGCTTGTGATAATGGCCCCATAAGCGGTAGTTGCTGGCACCATCATAATCAACTCCCAGATCTCATAAGCTGGCTTCCTCGGAGCCCTCTGCATTTTTCCAGATACTCCCTGCACATCTGGTCCCTAATCCCTGCCCCTCTCCTCCCAGCCCCAGCCTTGCCTGCTCCAGCATGTTCTGTTCTTTCTTACCTCCTTCCTCACCTGCTTTCCAGGCCCAGGGTTTAACCCACAGGAGGTACTACCTGGCATTTTCCTCTCTTTCGTGGGGTTTATTATTTTTTTCTCCAAGTCTCACCTCTGTGAGTTCAAGGATGATGCTGTCTCTTTGCTCCCGTGTCCCCACAGAACCAGGCCCAGGGCTGCGCACACAGTAGGAGCTCAGGAGATACTTATGGTTTGGTTAACGTGGGCACTGTGGTCTAGGATGGTGGTTCTCAAAGTGAGGCCCCTGGGCTGGCAGCAGCCACAGCACGTGGGATCCTCTTAGAAATGTAAATTCTGGGATCCACCCTAGACCTACGGGGGTTGGGCCCCTCTTGTTTTTATAAGCCTTCCAAGCGATTCTGTGCATGCCTAAGTTTAGAACTTCTGGCATAAAAGAGTGAGGGTCAGATCCAGGCATAAATCCTGTCTCTGATCTCCCATCTTTGTGACCTCAGAGAAGTCACTTTCCCTTTCTGAGCCTGTTTCTCACAGTAAAATGGGGAAAAGAAAGCTTATCTCATAGGGTTATTTATGTAAGGATTCAGTTAAAATAATGGCAAAAATGCTTTACACAGTGCCGAGGAGCTGGGGGGTATTTGATGCACGTTGGCCTCCACTCCTTGGCCTTTTGCCCTCTGGTCAAACAGTGGTCAGATCGGCATTCAGTCCAGAGTGAAATATTCAGGTCATGTTTATGCATCTCCACAGCCATCTGCCATTCCCTGCAGCCCAAGTGTCCTGGACTCTGAAGAAACAGTCAGAATGGTGGCTGATCTACCCTCTCCCTCGTCACATAGCCCTGGCCTGTCACATGGGCGTTTAATCCAGCCTGGCCAAACCTTTTTTTTGCATGGACTGGTTTCGTCATTCCATAGGTTGACCAAAGGGTAGAAACGACTTTAGTTCCTGCTCTAGCCCTCTGTGCTGAGTGAGGAGAAGTTTAGGCTGTGCTAAACCATGCTGGAGACACAGTTAGGAGTTGAGGAAAGAAAACCACAGGTCATGAGTTAACCAGATGAAACGGAGGGGAGGGCACCAGGCAAAACTGCAGTTGACCCTTGAAAGACACGGGTTTGAACTGCACGGGTCCACTTACATGTGGATTGTTTTCAATAGTAATTACAGAACTACACCATCTGCGGTTGGTTAAATCCATGGATGCAGAACCACGGATACAGTGGAACCACATATATACGGAGGGCCAACCATAAGTTACACGCAGAGTTTTGACTGCACGGAGAGCAGGGCCCCTAACATACCACTGCTGCCTCCGCCCCCACTGTTGTTCAAGGGTCAACTGTACTAAGGAAGAATTGGGAATTACAGAGAAATTTAGAAGTCTAAATTTAAGTGGTCTTCAGAGAGCAAGTCAATTTTCACTCCACAGATGTGGAAATCAAAGCCCAGAGAATTTAAGTGGCTGGTTCAGAGTTGCCCAGCTAGGACAGCACTCCTGGCAATTTGCCTACAAACACGTTCTCTTCATTGTTCACCACTAAAACACACTGTGTTTAAGCCTCCCCAAATGGAAATTACTGCTTGTCCCTGGTTGCCCAGAGAGGTAGATCACAGCTAAAAATGTCTACTGCCAAGAGAAGAGGTTTGTCCTGGAAACACCACCCCCAGTCAGTCTTTCGGACCAGAGCCGGGGAAACTTACTAGGGGCTCTATGCAAATTGAATCAAACATTGCTTCTTCTCTGGGTTGAAAAATGGCTTGGCCTCTTGGCTACCCTTCACTGTGGGCGCAGGCTAGTTAATCATGTCACCTCTGCTCCACTCCAAGGAAGGAAGCCAAACATTCTGTTGGTGGATTTGTGATATTTCTAGTCAAAAGGAAACGTTTAACTGCAGCTGTAGAATACACAGGCATACACACACAGACTACAAAAACACTTACTCTTTGTACTTTGCAGGGAAAATTATTTTCCTGGTATGGTGTTTGAACACCAGGGTTATCAAATATGTTTCATCTGCTTTTCTGGATTAAAGGTATCTCCGAGCCTGATTTATAGCCAGGTGAAATGAATTTCTATCTCAGAGGAAAACGTACAAAGGCAAGCGATTTCTGAATAATATATATGGCTTATAGCTGCTGCAGAAGAAAAAACGAAAACACTGAAGTGACTTTATTAAAGCATACTTTTCATAACTGCATTTTGAACAATGCAGGCCATAAAGTTGAAATATGAGTATGCTACTCAACATTAAAATGCTTTGTAATATGCTTGTGGAAGAAGCTAAAGTTGTAGCCTAAAAGGGTAGACGCGATTTGTAAATTAAAGAGCAGAAATACACACGTTTTCATCCTATGAAACCTGGAACCCATTCTAAGTGCAGCTTCCACGGGCTTCGAACCTGAACTCCTTAATTCACAAATCCTCAGCACTCAGGCATTGTGAGAAGCAGAGTGGAAGAGCAATCTTCTCCGTCTTTCCATGTCATTTCCTCCTCCAGATAATCCATGGAAAGAGGAACTGTCTTTGCCCCTTCCTGCCTCCTTCTCTCTTACCCTCATTCAAACCCTTGCCTAGCCAGCAGAGGCAGGCTGGAGACCCTGGGGTGCCTCCCTGCTCCCCTTGTACTTTTCACCTCCCCCCCTACATAATCTAGTCCGCACCATTGGGATGGGGGTCGAGGAGGAGAAGCTGCCACTACACGCCAGGGGAGACCCATAGGAAGGGACCAAACTTATCTTCACCTGGGCTTTTCCCACCTACAGCACTGTCCCTGTTTGAAGGTCCAACTAGATGCCACACAAGCAAAGTCTTTGGCCAGTGTCCAACTTTATTGACTTGTGAGCACTGGCAGGAATCCAAATGCCGTGAAATTAACTCCTCGTTGGCTAATCAGACATTCATTCATTCATTCATGTATTCATTCATTCATTTTTACCCAGGGACTCCGAGTGACCCTCTTGCAATGTATCTGAGGGTCCTGCCCGCCTGCTCCGGAGGTCCCCATCCTGATGAACTTTGCTCAGCACAAAGTTCCCCCTCCCCTAACCCCACGCTTAGCACCTGCACCTGGAACCGAGCTATGGCAAGTGCTTGGGGGCTAGAAGCAGGCAGACCAGGCTCCTCTCTGAGCAACACCAGTTTCCAGCCACAAGTGATCCCAGGAAAGTTCCTTCACTTCCCTGACCTTCAGATTCCTCACTCCTTAAAATGGCAAGCATTCCTTTGGCTCTATCCCTGGCTCTACCCTAAGCTCTAGATCTTATATCAACATGCCAATTTTAATACTCCACTTGGATGGGTAATAGGCATCTGTAATCAAAAGATGTAAATCAGAATTCTTAACGCATTCCCGCCTGTCTGGCACCCCTGTCCAAACTCACTCCCCGCCATGTCTTCCCCATGTCAGCTGATAGGGCCGCAGCCTTCCCAGCTATTCAGGCCTAAGCCTGGGGGCCGTCTTCATTTCTTCCATTTCCTCTCGCTTCATTTTTATCTGCAAGCCCTGTCAGCTTTACCATCAAAATATACACTGAATCTGTCCTCTCTTCTCCAGCCCTGGGCACCACCCTAAACCAACCATCATCATTTCTTGCCTGAACAACACAGAAGCTTCCGTAACGGGCCTCCGTGTTTCTAGTCTTGCCCTCCTGTGATTCATTCTTCACGCTGTAGTCATAGCGAACCTTACAGAATATGAATAAGATGGATTAAGTCTGCCCATCATAAGGCCTGACCTACCCCTGGGCTCACCACACGCCCAACACGCCAGGCTTTGCTGTGCCCTGTGCCCGGAACAACACTTCACAGCATTCAAGCCTCGGCTCCAACGTCACCTCCTCAGACAACCTTCCCTGACCACCCATCACTCTCCACCCAAGAATTCCTTTTTATTTTCTTTAAAGCACTTACCACTACCCAAAGAGTCTTAAACCATTACCCCGTCTCTCTCCCACTCCGCAAGGGCAGGGAACGTGTTGCCTCATTTACCGCCGCTTCACCAATGCCTAGAGCTCTTCCTGGCAGGTCATAGGTGCTCGAGGCATTTGTTGAAACTGAATTAATTAAATGACACAATGTATAGAAAGCTCACGCTAGCACGATCTTATCACGGCCTGAGAACGTTTTGTGCATGCGCTCACCTCTGATGTTACACTTTGGCCCCTTACAGTCAGGACAGGCTTTTGAACGTTGTGGGTAATTAGGAAAGATTTCCCAGCAAAGACCACTCAGGTGGCCGCTGCTTGACTTCAGCCTCTAAGGTTACCGCTTTCCTGGTAGAATTTTCCAGAGACCCACTAGGACTTTTTGCAGTAGCCACTGCTCTTTATTTCTTTTTTTTCTTTTTATTATTTGACCTACATGCTATTTATGATTATATTGATTAATTTTAAATTGTTTTCTTTTTTTAAACCCCACATTTGTTTATTTATTTATTTTTTAGTTGTGTTGGGTCTTCGTTTCTGTGCGAGGGCTTTCTCTGGTTGTGGGGAGCGGGGGCCACTCTTCATCGTGGTGCGCGGGCCTCTCACTATCGTGGCCTCTCTTGTTGCGGAGCACAGGCTCCAGATGTGCAGGCTCAGTAGTTGTGGCTCACGGGCCTAGTTGCTCCACGGCATGTGGGATCTTCCCAGACCAGGGCTCGAACCCATGTTCCCTGCATTAGCAGGCAGATTCTCAACCACTGTACCACCAGGGAAGCCCCGCCACTGCTCTTTTAAATCTGTACATGTTGACTTCAATGAAAAGATGCTCTTCATAGAAGATGATCCCCACCTTCTTTTGTGAATTAAGAGAACTGGATTTTTCCTAATGGTTACAAATTATTGAACAAAGATTTCCTAAAATATGTCTAAGTTTAATGTTAACTGAATATTTTTATTTTTATTTATTTATTTATTATTTATTTTTGACTGTGCTGGGTCTTCGTTGCTGCGCGTGGGCTTTCTCTAGTTGAGGCGAGCAGGGGCTACTCTTCGTTGCGGTGCACGGGCTTCTCATTGCGGTGGCTTCTCTTGTTGCAGAGCATGGGCTCTAGGCGCGCGGGCTTCAGTAGTTGTGGCGCACGGGCTCAGTAGTTGTGGCGCACGGGCTTAGTTGCCCCTCGGCATGTGGGATCTTCCCGGACCAGGGCTCAAACCCGTGTCCCCTGCGTTGGCAGGTGGATTCTTAACCACTGGACCACCAGGGAAGTCCCTGAGTACTTTTGGAACAGATGCCTTCCATTATACATTCCTGTCTTCCTGATTAAAGTTACATGATGGGGTTTTATTTCTTAGGCTCACCCCCTGCTTCTTCTCCACTTAGTTACCAAATCTAGTCAGTTTCCGGCTATGGACAACCTCTTGGACACCCTCCTTGACACTGCTCTCGCGTCTTCCCAGGACGACTGCAGCCACTTCCTCCTTCAGTTCTCTGACTGTCTCTGCTGATCTATTCACGCCCTGGCTGTCAGTGTGATCATGGCCCTTCTCTCCTCTGTACACTGTTCTTCCCAGGACCCTCTCCTTACCTGATGTCCCTGGGTGATGATCACACATGGTGTCACACCACTTCAAGATCCAGCCCTGGTACCTCTCTGACTCCTCTTACCCCTGCGGCCGCCCTTGCACTTCACTCCCTGGTAATATGGCTTCTGCTTCCTTTGGCCGCCCACATCCTCATCAGCCTGACCTTGGCACATGCTTACAGGTCCAGACCTGACTCTATCCTTGTGTAGAGCACTCCTCTCCTTCCTTCAAAACCCCACCCAGAAGTACTCAGGAAACCGTCAACGATCCATCTATTGTAGCTCCCTCCACCCTCACTGCCACACACACTGTGTTAAAAAATTATGTACATTTCAGGTGTACAGCATCATAATTCAACGTCTGTATAGACTGCAGAGTGATCACCACCACAAGTCTAGTTACCATCCATCACCATTCAGCGCACACACTTCCGGTCACCACTGTTCTATTGTCACCACAGCCCTTTCAGGCCCAAGGGACAGAATCACCCACTGTCCCATCTGTGGCAGACTATACTTTCTTTAATGGCTGCAATACCACCACCTCTCATCCTACAGGCTGTTCTTACAATAGGATTTTGACATTTTGAGAGGCGGGGTCTATGTACCTTCCCCGTGAATGTGGGTGGGCTCATGACTGCTTCAACCAATAGAATATGGCGGAAGAGATGCTGTGTGACTTCTGAGTCTGGGTTATAAAAGGTCATTCAGCTGCTGCCTCCTGTCTCTTTAGGCACAACCAGAGTGCTATGAGGAAACGCAGGCCACATGGGTCACCACGTTTAGATATCCACAGCCCCTTCTGAGGTCTCAGCGGCTGGCCAGCACCAACTGTCAGACACAGGAGCCAGAAGCCTTTGAGATGGCTCTGGCCCCAGCCACTGTCCTACCGCAATGGAATGAGAGCCTCCTAGCAAGAACCCCCTATGTGAACCTGGTCAGTTCCCATAACTATGAGAGACGATGATAAAATCACTGTATAATAAAATCAAGCCACCACGTTTTGGGGGTGATTTATCACACTATAATAGAGAACAGGAATGCAATTTGTACACAGCTATAGCTTGACTCCCTGCACCAGTTTGAGCTCCTTGAGAACAGAGGCTGGGCCCGGGCCTGCTGCAGATGGCACCGTCCCTGGCTTCCACGGGCGTCGTCTAAAGCTTTGGTAAAGAAGCTGAATGATTCCCCAGGTACGTGCAGTGCTGGTCTCACTCCAGGGCAGAGTGAATGGACTCTCTCCAAGTGTTCTTTCACAGCATGGGGACCTCACTTTGAGAGGTCTGCCCTTTAGACTGAAGACCAATTCTCCACTCCCTGACTCCCCGATCCAAGCTGAAGGAGGACCTCAGGGCATGACAGCTTCCTCAGGGTAGAGGAGTTCACCAGCTGCTCTCCTCACTGCCAAGAAAGAGTCTAGGGCCTCAGGAAACAGGAGATCTAAGAAGGCAGGAGAGGAGGTACAATCTACCCTTGTCACCCATTCTCTGAACAGCGAATGACTTTGAAAATTTGGGGCAAACCCAAAGGTTGCCCTGATGTGTCATTGCTGAGGCTGGCAGCCAGGTCATGTGGGGAGGCGGGGGGGTGGAGTGAGTCACCAACTGGGAACAAAGACAGTTTGTCCCCAGACCCACCTCTCGACAGGAGTATCTCCTTCCTAGGGAACCAGCCGCCAGGCCCACAGAGAAAGCCGACTCCCTGGTGCTAGGGATTAACATCTAAGAAAGAGACAGCTCTTTGGCAGGGAATGGAGTTATACTTAGTGATATTTTCATATCTGGGGATTTGGGAGGATCTCCACATATGTTTTTCCCAAATGCGAAGGGCTTCACGCTCAAAAGGGCAAGAAGACAAGCTTCACTGACTTGTCAGTGTTGGGAAAGCAACCCCTGTCTTGTGGGGTGGATGTGGAGGAAATTGTACAGATCTGCTGGGTTGCATTTTGGTTTTTTTTTTTTTTGGCCACACCACATGGCATAGTTCCCACATACCCTGTATTGGAAGCATGGAGTCTTAACCACTGGGCCACCAGGGAAGTTCCTGCTGGGTTGCTTTCAGCAGATTCAATTGTGGGAGGCAGCCCCACCTGGCTGCTTCTGGCTGAGCCCTTGAGAGATACTGTAGGCCATCAGCAGCTGGGTAAACCGAGGCACCAAGCACATCCACATTCTGGGTTTAGCTAGTACCACCCTCTATGGTGTTAATCTCCATCAGGAAAGTGGGAGCCCACCCCTCTCCACTGCAGAGACTCGTACAAAGGGGTCAACCTGTTTGCTCATTACAGTGAAATCAATGTAGTTAAGTTGTTGAATTGGAAGTCATGACTGTAGCTCTGAGATAAGAGGTGTCCGATACCAAGGAGAACTGGAAAGGCCACTCCCTCCAAAACCTCCTGGACAGAGACATCCAAACATCACATTCACGATCCACGCACCCCTCCTGCACAAGGAGGGTGTAAGTGGGTGTGAAAGAGTCCAGAGGAAGGCTGCTTTTAGGAAGAGGATTTTTTTGCACAGAGCTGACAGGGTGCCCTGCATCCCGGCATCCCCCAGAAGGAATAGGGGATGGTGACAGGAGTGCTTGCCTCTCACCTTAAGACTAGAAAGAGGGGCTGCAGGGGCCCAACCTGTACAGCCGAAAACTAAACTGAGACTCGATTTTGTACCTAAAGCCACCGTAGGACTTTATATAATTTAAGAATAAGCAACAAAGGACACAAAATTGCTTTCTTATTATATTCCCTGAGTTGGGCTTGTTCAGTTCACTGCTGAAAGCTTGAAACCACCAAATAGCTCTTGTTAAAGTACTTTCAATCATTCAAAACAACCACTAACATCATCTGGAGAAACAAGGTTGGTGTTATTTCTCTATCTGGTGGATGAGGAGACTGGTGCGGAAAGGTTAAAATATTGGTCAAGGTCAGAGAGAAAGCCTCAGCTGGCCCACTGGTTTTGTTTCCTCTTCTGTATGATCTTGTTCAGAATTCTAGTTCTGAGCTCATTTCCAGCCCATTTACTCACGTATGGAAACAGGACTCCATTTCTAGTCTCACTCAGGGTGCTAAAAGCAGGGGCGACAGGGTTAGGGTTCTGATACGGGGATTTTTGTCTCCTCCCCCCTCTCCCAAGTATATTGGTAACATTCTGTAGCCAGGAGGGGGAAAAAAGCTATCCAGTGTTGTAAACATGTCTAAAGTACATGAAGAAATTTCCAACCTCTGTAAATTGCAAAACATGTCACATGAGCTCTCCTTGTTTGTTGACACGGTGGAAGTGTCATCAAGCTAGAAGTGAATAGCACAGAAAAACCCACAATTCCCATTCCTGATGAGACTTCCCATCATCACATCCAAATTATTGGGTCTCAGATCGCACCCGCAGCCCTTTTTTCTCATGCTTCACGTAGAGAAGTTCCAGCTGGGAACTCCCTATGCGGAGAGATCTAAAGCTAGAAAAGGTGATCAGGAGGTCATTGCAGAAATAAGGACAGGCAGCCAATGCTCCTTGCCAGGGCCTGGCCTATAATATCTGCCCCCAAAAGTGAGCTCCCCTGTGTGGGTCCACTTGCTCTGGTTTTGTGTGTTTTCTGCCAGCCCCACAAGAGATCCCACAGGAGAGTCAACTCAGGACACGTGGTGATGGAGCCCCTGGCTTGGAGCCTAATTCAGAAGTCAGGTGAGCAGTGAGTTGTTTGATGTATATGATGAAAGCCTTTCCTAGCCTGATTTTCTCTAGGCTGAGAGATTTGTTATCTACTCTTTTTTGTGCTTCTCCACTACAAGACTAATGAAAGAGCAATGCAGGGGTCATTTGTGCATCATATCAGATCCAACTTGTTATCTAAGAGATGGCAATCACAAGGCAGGGGAGCTACTGCATTTTCCTCACAAGTCTGGCTTTCCTCACATATGCGTGCGTGTGCCTCCCCCGTTCAGTGAATCTCTTCTGTACGCCAAGGATATTCTAGACATAGCCTCATTTATTATTGCTCTCAACTTGTCGATGAGGAATCTGAGCCTCAGAGAATGAGTGTGACTTGCCTGATACTACACAGCTGGTAAAGAGCGAGGAGTGAGGCTTGCACACAGGTCTGGGGAGCTCCACAGTGCCCTCCCTCTCCCTTTCCCACCTCCTCCCCCTTTCCCACCTCTGGCAACCCCCTTACCCAGAGCCTTCATTAAGCCTTCAAAGTTGTCATTACTCTCCAACTCCCAGGTTCCATTCTGGTCCCTTGTCATGGTGGTGGCCTTTGGTTACCGTGGGTGTGTGCTGGACAGCAAGGAGCAGGCTGCAGGGCGAACGTGTTAGAATGAGCTACTTTTATAATCCAGCGGACCAGGTTTATGGCTTTGAAGATAACACGCTCAAAGGTCAAAAGCACAGCCCAAAGGAACTTTCCTTTCCTTTGCAAAATTCAGCAGGACCATGAGCAACCCATGCTCAAAACCTGACGTGGCCCGGCGTGGGTGTCCTTGTGACCTCCAACGTACACAAGGCCTGGAATAGCTCATTTTTGGTTGGCTGGGCTCCCACAGAGCCCCTGGCCCCATGCAGAATACTCTGTGCAGCAAACACCCAGTACCCACCCAACATACACAACAGGCCATCAGATCCCAGGCTTCAAACCTGGAGTCTCTCAGCTGTGTAGCCAGAACTTCTGGCCTGGCTGGTAAAGTCACGAAGATGGGAACTCACGCCTGTGGGCCTCTACTCTACTTTGCGCTGGGCAGGAGACACCCTTCATCTTGTTTTCTTACAAGAGCCCTGAGCTATGTTTAACCATCTCCATTTTACAGGTGAGAAAGGCTCAAGGAGGTTAAATCACATGCCTAATAACTACTGGTCAGTGGCCGAACTGGGATTCAAACTCAGGCCTGTCTGGCTCCAAAGTTCTTTCTAAGGAAAAGAGCTTTGTTAAGACAGTGTGCTAAGTTCAGCTTGGAAAGGGCAGCTTGGGTTGTGGTTTGACTTGAGAACCTGATTCTCACTTGCTTCCCAGCAAGGTACCCTGAGAGCATCTACGCAGTGGGGTTACTCAAGAAAAGCATTTTCTCAGAGCATGAATCTACTAAAAGCAAGCAGGACCCAGAGGGAGGCCAGATGGAGGGCAGCAGGGTAGTGGGACTCTGCTTTAGACCCCAGGAAAAAGCTGAAGATCACCTGACTAAGGTGAATCTCATGGCTGGCATTTGGTCAAGGACTCTCGGTTCAGGACTGTTCTCCATACTGGCTATCCCAGTGGGTCAGAAAATGGGTTGGCTTACTGCTCTGACACATGGTTCTGAGAATTGGGGCTTGAGCAGGGGCTCCTACACTCTGAAGAATGGAGGTGTGAGCTAAGATGGATAAACCATGAGTCCCCAGTTTTAATCTTGACACTTTGAAGCTCTAATGTATATATCCTCGTGCTATGAAATCTAAGCAAATGGTTCTGCTGTGTGTGGTTTGAGAGGTATAAAACGACACATTTATTTTTCAGTAAATATACTGGAGTCAGAAAGACACACAGTAAAAATTGACCCAGCTGTTTTCAAAAGACCAATGTAGGATGAAGGGAAGAGGGGAGTAAAGGACAACTTCACTACAAATGGAATGAGTGAAGGCATCAAAAGTGGACAGATAGGGAGCCTTGGGCTTCATCCTTTGAGGTCCAGCCAGAATCTGCTGTAAGCTGAGCACTCAGCCTCCTGGGAGCTAGGTATTCCCCTCCAGGCTCAGATTCCGATTCCTACCTGAGTTCCCTGTAGGCCTCCCTTGCAAGAAAGTAACAATAAGCTGGCCACGTAGGGGAGGAGACCAGGGACAAGAATGTGTTTGCCAGTTGCAAAAAGCCAGGGACTTAGGTTTTAATGGGCATGGGGCTGGGGTTGGGGGTCATTTACCCTGTGTAAGGCAGGAAGTTGAAACTGAGATGCTTGCATAAAGCCAAAATACTTGATGGACTAGTCCCTCATTGAGAGTGTGAAATAATCAAAATCTACCTAGAGACAACAAGAAAATTTATTTGGCCTGGGTTCTACATGAGTTAAAAAAAAGGTACTTTGCTGTTCTGACTCTAGTTTGGGGTTTGAATTTATGCTGCCTGGTAGTCAATATATTAAAATAAATGCAGTCTTGAGCTTACAATACTTATAGGCTGCTGGAAAGAAGTAAATGTAAAAGCTATCTGGAGTGACACAACTTCAACCCAGACCAACCAGAACTCTCTGTGATAAAGCCATGCCAATTGTGAGCACATAATCCAAAATTGCAAAACACACATGAAAATAATCCACCAAAAAGTGAGCACCAGCAGAAACATACAGTCCAATTAGACTTCCAAGAGCTTCAGATAATAAAAATTGTCAGATATAAAGTATAAAATAAGTATGTTAAAATTAAAGAAATTTAAAAGCACTTAAAAACATAAAAAAGGATAAAATGATTCTTTTAAAAGATAGATTAAAAATAACCAGAGAGTAGTAGAAATTTAAAAATATGGTCATTAAAAGTAAAAAGGTAATAGAGGAGTTAAACAGCTGATTAAACACAGCTGAGGAGAGAATTAGTAAATTGGAAGAGAAAGCTAAGGAAATTACCCAGGATATATATACCACAGAACACACTGGTGGAAATTTAGAACCTCAAGATACAAATAAAATTCTAAAATCTTACAGAGAAAACAAACACAACCATATAGATTACCTATAGAGAAACAATACAATAGTTAAAATGGTATCAGACGTCTCAACAACTCTGATGGAAGACAGTGATGGAAAAATATCCTAGAGGCATAAGGGGAAATACTTTTGAATAAGAGTTATTAACTCAGCCAACTTCATTAAAATATGAGGGTTTTCAAAACTAAAATAGTTTCACATATTATAGCCCCAAACTGGAAATAACCCAAACATCCATCAACAAGTTAATAAAAAAACAAATTGTGGTGTATTCACACAATGGAATACTGCTCAACAGTAAAAGGAACAATCTCCTGATATATATAACAACATGGATGAATCTCAGACATTATGCTGAGGGGCAGAAACTTGACAGAAAAAATCACATACTGCATGTTTCCATTCATATGAAAGTCTAGAAAAAACCAAATCTCATCTGTAATGGTAATAAAATAGGCCATGGCTTAATGGGTATGGGAAGAGAAGGTGAAATAGGAAAGGGCACAAGGAATATTTCTTGTGGAGGTAAGATGAAAATGTGCTACAGTTGAGATGGTTGTTGTAAGAAAATTGCCAAAACCCAAACTCTACAATTGATATCTCTTCCTTTTTATTGTATGTAAATTTTACTTAATAAAAATGTTCTTATTCATGTATTCATTCATGATTGTTTATGTAAAAATATTAATTTCAACCAAAACTAAAATCCCTCATTATGCCCACATGAGAAGTTAGCTGACTGATATGAAGTAAACATGTGCTAAGGAGGCTATAATTGTTGATTCACTAGATGTTTATAAGAAATAGAGGTTAAATGATGAACAACACAATAAATGAAATTAAAAATTCTCTAGAAGGAATCAATAGCAGAATAAAAGAGACAGAAGAACAGATAAGTGACCTGGAAGATAAAATAATGGAAATAACTACCACAAAGCAGAATAAAGAACAAAGAATGCAAAGAATTGAGGACAGTCTCAGAGACCTGTGGGACAACATTAAATGTACCAACATTCGAATTATAGGGGTTCCAGAAGAAGAAGAGAAAAAGAAAGGGACTGAGAAATACTTAAGGAGATTATAGTTGAAAACTTCCTTAACATGGGAAAGGAAATAGTCAATCAAGTCCAGGAAGCACAGAGAGTCCCATACAGGATAAATCCAAGGCGAAACACACCAAGACACATATTAATCAAACTACCGAAATTTAAATACAAAGAAAACATATTAAAAGCAGCAAAGGAAAAACAACAAATAACATATAAGGGAATTCCCAAAAGGTTAACAGCTGATCTTTCAGCAGAAACTCTGCAAGCCAGAAGGGAGTGGCAGGACATATTTAAAGTGATGAAAGGGAAAAACCTACAACCAAGATTACTCTATGCAGCAAGGATCTCATTCAGATTCAATGGAGAAATTAAAAGCTTTAAGACAAGCAAAAGCTAAGAGAATTCAGCGCCACCAAACAAGCTTTACAACAAATACTAAAGGAACTTCTCTAAGCAGGAAACACAAGAGAAGGAAAAGACCTATAATAACAAACCCCAAACAATTAAGTAAATGGGAATAGGAACATACATATCGATAATTACCTTAAATGTAAATGGACAAAATGCTCCCACCAAAAGACACAGACTGGCTGAATGGATACAAAAACAAGACCTGTATATATGCTGTCTACAAGAGACCCACTTTAGACTTAGGGACACATACAGACTGAAAGTGAGGGGATGGAAAAAGATATTCCATGCAAATGGAAATCAAAAGAAAGCTGGAGTGGCAATTCACATATCAGACAAAATAGACTTTAAAATAAAGACTATTACAAGAGACAAAGAAGGACACTATATAATGATCAAGGGATCAATCCAAGGAGAAGATATAACAATTGTAAATATTTATGCACCCAACATAGGAGCACCTCAATACATAAGGCAAATGCTAACAGCCATAAAACGTGAAATCGACAGTAACACAATCATAGTAGTGGATTTTAACACCCCACTTTCACCAATGGACAGATCATCCAAAATGAAAATAAATAAGGAAATAAAAGCTTTAAATGATACATTAAACAAGATGAACTTAATTGATATTTATAGGACATTGCATCCAAAAATAACAAAATACATTTTCTTCTCAAGTGCTCATAGAAAATTCTCCAGGATAGATCATATCTTGGGTCACAAATCAAGCCTTGGTAAATTTAAGAAAATTAAAATCATATCAAGTATCTTTTCCGACAACAACGCTATGAGACTAGATATCAATTACAGGAAAAAATCTGTAAAGAATACAAACACATGGAGGCTAAACAATACACTACTGAATAACCAAGAGATCACTGAGGAAATCAATAAACACCTAGAAATAAATGACGGTGAACACACGACCACCCAAAACCTATGGGATGCAGCAAAAGCAGTTCTAAGCAGGAAGTGTATAGCAATATAAACCTACCTCAATAAATGAGAAAGATCTCAAATAAATAACCTAAACTTACACCTAAAGCAATTAGAGAAAGAAGAAGAAGAACAACAAAACCCCCAAAGTTAGCAGAAGGAAAGAAATCATAAAGATCAGTTCAGAAATAAATGAAAAAGAAATGAAGAAAACAATAGCAAAGATCAATAAACTAAAAGCTGGTTCTTTGAGGAGATGACCAAAATTGATAAACTATTAGCCAGACTTATCAAGAAAAAAAGGGAGAAGACTCAAGTCAGTAGAATTAGAAATGAAAAAGGAGAAGTAACAACTGACACTGCAGAAATACAAAGGATCATGAGAGATTACTACAAGCAACTATATGCCAATAAATTGGACAACACGGAAGAAATGGACAAATTCTTAGAAAAGCACAAGCTTCCGAGACTGAACCAGGAAGAAATAGAAAATATAAACAGACCAATCACAAGCACTGAAGTTGACACTGTGATTAAAAATCTTCCAAAAAACAAAAGCCCAGGACCAGATGGCTTCACAGGAGAATTCTATTAAACATTTAGAGAAGAGCTAACACCTACCTTCTCAAACTCTTCCAAAATAAAGCAGGTGGGGGAATACTCCCAAACTCATTCTATGAGGCCACCATCACCCTGATACAAAAACCAGACAAAGATGTCACAAAGAAAGAAAACTACACGCCAATGTCACTGATAAACATAGATACAAAAATCCTCAACAAAATACTAGCAAACAGAATCCAACAGCACATTTAAAGGCTCATACACCATGATCAGGTGGGGATTATCCCAGGAATGCAAGGATTCTTCAATATATGTAAATCAATCAATGTGATACACCATATTAACAAACTGAAGGAGAAAAACCATATGATCCTCTCAATAGACGCAGAAAAAGCTTTCAACAAGATTCAAGACCTGTTTATGAAAAAAATCCTCCAGAAAGTAGGCATAGAGGGAACCTACCTCAACATAATAAAGGCCATATATGGCAAACCCACAGCCAACATCTTTCTCAATGGTGAAAAACAGAAACCATTTCCTCTAAGATCAGGAACAAGACAAAGTTGCCCAACCTCACCACTATTACTCAACATAGTTTTGGAAGCTTTAGCCACAGCAAACAGAAGAAAAAGAAATAAAAGGAATCCAAATCAGAAAAGAAGACGTAAAACTGTCACTGTTTGCAGATGACATGATACTACACATAGAGAATCCTAAAGATGCTACCAGAAAGCTACTAGAGCTAATCAATGAATTTGTTAAAGTAGCAGGATACAAAATTAATGCACAGAAATCTCCAGCATTCCTATACACTAATGTTGAAAAACTCTGAAAGAGAAATTAAGGAAACACTCCCATTTACCATTGCAACAAAGAGAATAAAATACCTAGGAATAAACCTACCTAGGGAGACAAAAGACCTGTATGCAGAAAACTATAAAACACTGATGAAAGAAATTAAAGATGGTACAAACAGAGGGAGAGATATACCATGTTCTTGGATTGGAAGAATCAACATTGTGAAAATGAGTCTACTACCCAAAGCAATCTACAGATTCAGTGCAATCCCTATCAAGCTACCAATGGCATTTTTCACAGAACTAGAACACAAATTTCACAATTTGTATGGAAATACAAAAAACCCTGAATAGTCAAAGCAATCTTGAGAAAGAAAAATGGAGCTGGAGGAATCAAGCTCCCTGACTTCAGACTATACTGCAAAGCTACAGTAACCAAGACAGTATGGTACTGGCACAAAAACAGAAATATAGATCAATGGAACAGGATAGAAAGCCCAGAGATAAACCGATGCACATATGGTCACCTTACCTTTGATAAAGGAGGCAAGAGTATACAATGGAGAAAAGACATCCTCTTCAATAAGTGGTGCTGGGAAAACTGGACAGCTACACAAAAGAATGAAATTAGAACACTTTCTAACACCGTATACAGAAATAAACTCAAAATGGATTAAAGACCTAAATATAAAGCCAGATACTATAAAACTCTTAGAAGAAAACAGAGGCAGAATACTCTATGACATAAATCACAGCAAGATCCTTTTTGACACACCTCCTAGAGAAATGGAAATAAAAACAAAAATAAACAAATGGGACCTAATGAAACTTCAAAGCTTTTGCACAGCAAAGGAAACCATAAACAAGACGAAAAGACAACCCTCGGAATGGGAGAAAATATTTGCAAATGAAGCAACTGACAAAGGATTAATCTCCAAAATTTACAAGCAGCTAATGCAGCTCAATATCAAAAAAACAAACAACCCAATCCAAAAATGGGCAGAAGACCTAAATAGACATTTCTCCAAAGAGATATACAGACTGCCAATAAACACATGAAAGGATGCTCAACATCACTAATCATTAGAGAAACGCAAATTAAAATACAATGAGGGGCTTCCCTGGTGGCGCAGTGGTTGAGAGTCCGCCTGCCGATGCAGGGGACACGGGTTCGTGCCCCAGTCCGGGAAGATCCCACATGCCGCGGAGCTACTGGGCCCGTGAGCCGTGGACGCTGAGCCTGCGTGTCCGGAGCCTGTGCTCCTCAACGGGAGAGGCCACAACAGTGAGAGGCCCATGTACCGCAAAAAACAAACAAACAAACAAAAAACTACAATGAGGTATCACCTCACACCAGTCAGAATGACCGTCATCAAAAATTTTACAAACAATAAGTGCAGGAGAGTGTGTGGAGAAAAGAGAACCCTCTTGCACTATTGGTGGGAATGTAAATTGGTACAGCTACTATGGAGAACAGTATGGAGGTTCCTTAAAAGACTAAAAATAGAACTACCATATGAGCCAGCAATCCCACTACTGGGCATATACCCTGAGAAAACCGTAAGTCAAATATAGTCATGTACCACAATGTTCATTGCAGCACTATTTACAATAGTCAGGACATGGAAGCAACCTAAGTGTCCATCGACAGATGAATGGATAAAGAAGATGTGGCACATATATACAATGGAATATATACACATATACTCAGCCATAAAAAGAAACGAAGTTGAGTTATTTGTAGTGGATGGACCTAGAGTCTGTCATACAAAGTGAAGTAAGTCAGAAAGAGAAAAACAAATACCGTATGCTAACACATATATATGGAATCTAAAAAAAAACGGTTCTGAAGAACCTAGGGGCAGGACGGGAATAAAGACGCAGACGTAGAGCATGGACTTGAGGACACGGGGAGGGAAGGGTAAGCTGGGAGAAAGTGAGAGAGTGGCATGGACATATACACACTACCAAACGTAAAGTAGATAGCTAGTGGGATGCAGCCACATAGCACAGGGAGATCAGCTCAGTGCTTTGTGACCACCTAGAGAGGTGGGTTAGGGACAGTAGAAGGTAGACGCAAGAGGGAAGAGATTTAGGGATGTATGTATATGTATAGCTGATTCACTTTGTTATAAAGCAGAAACTAACACACCATTGTAAAGCAATTATACTCCAATAAAGATGTTAAAAATAAAAGAAATGTAAGTTTAAATATCTTAAAAACTTCTGAGAAACCTGTAGAGCAGTGGTTCTCCAACTCTAACAAGCATTATATTCATTTGGGGGGCTTATGAAAACAGAGATTGTTGGATACTATACCTAGAATTTGATTTAAAGGGTCTGGGGTGGGACTGAAGAATTTACATTTCTAATAAGTTCCCTGGTGGCGATAATGTTGCTGGTCCACGACCATGATTTGAGAACTACTGTCAGAGAGTAATGGAAATAAAAAAGGAAACCAATGGAAAAATAAAATCTTAAAAAAATTTTGGAGCTGGACACACGCAGTTTTGAATCCAGTTTCACTACTTCCTAGCAGTGGGATCCTTGGACACCTATCTTGTTTGAGTTTCAGATTCAGTTTTGGAGTCTTGGGGTCTTGGTAGGGATTAAAGGAGATCACAAACATAAAGCTGTTGGCAGAATCCCTGACACATAGCACACATTTATTCCAAGGTAGTGGCAGTGGTAGGTGTCGTAGCTCAAGCTCCTAGCAATGCTTGACATATGTCCTCAACAGAACACAGCTTTGGCACACTCTTCCATCTCAGATCGTGTGTGTAGAGGATGGCGTGGGCAGGGGAGGGCTCTAAGGGGAAAAAGTGAGGGACAGTGGATGAAAGAAGACAATTGTCACTCAACAACTCAGCCAGTATTGTCCCCTACACCTTCTATTCAAGGAGGACCACTCATTTTAGAATTGGCAGCAAGAGCCCAAGTTTCAAAAGTTCTGTCCTAGGGCCCCTTAACTCTCCACTCGTACTAACAAATCGCATGCCAAATGTTCCATTTTCTCAGGCACCTGGTGTCTCCACTTCTGAATTTATGTACCTGACTCTTTGTGGAATCCCTCAGGTGACTCTTAAGACCGGGAAAACTCATAAGTCATAAACTAAATCTTTCTAGGTTGCAAGAAGCTTTCTGGAGACCACACTAAAAACTGAAGATGTGGACCTGTCAAGAAGCTTGGGTCTGAGATAGATCAGTCAGCTAAGAGCAAACACAGCCAAGATCCCGAGGCGTTTACCGGAAGTCCTGTGTACCATCTGACTGCGGGCAGCTGGGCTCCTGGAAGCCAGACAACCCCTCCAGCCCAGGCCTGCTTAGCTCCGCCCTCTCTCCTTCTCTTGAGGTGAGAAGGCGATTCCTTAGAAGACAAATGGCATCAGCTGGGTACTCACTGAGCTTCTCTGCATGGCCCACTCCTTCCGTTCCCATTGAGCAACGCCCTTTCGACTTGCATGTCTGGTCCAACTGAATGTGCTTGTTATGGGAACTAGATATTCCATCAAATTTGCCTTCATCTGGAGACCCAGGAAGAAGGGGACCTGGGACTTTCTCCAGCCACCATGCAGCACTGGGCCTTGATTTAGTTTTATGTAAATTGTGCTGCTTTTCCACTTTTGCCCCCAGAAGTCAGGCCTGGAGAGTAGGAGGTCACAAGCCCTCATCCCTCTCTTGGCCACAGGGATCAAATTGCTCTGGCCCAGGAAGGGGCCCGTTTGTGATTCTCTTCTCCTCCACCCTCCCCACAGCCCGGAGGAGGTAAGGAGCTGGCAGGGGTCACCCCAGACCACCTCTTCCCAAGGGGTCTGTTCCTGCCTTTCCTCCTAGGATTCTTGGACTGCCCTTGGCAGTTACACCGGGTAGAAACTTGCTCCCACTGACCTTTTCTTCCACCAGACCTAAGGAATGTCTCACATTTCCCAGGTTAGGCACAATCTGTTTATTTACTGTTTCTCTCCCTGAGACTAGGGGTCATTTTCTCTTTTGTTCACCACCATATCCCCAGTGCCTGGCACGTGGCAGATGAGAAATAAACAAATGTTTGTGGCGGGAACACTGCTTGTCTTGAGTGTGAGTAGGGGAGGGTCTTTCCACAGCATAAAGCCCCAATTTTCTGCATATTCTGTGGAAGGAAGGGCAGAAAGACTGTGATTACCAGTGGTGCTACGAGCTACTAGCAATCTTTCTTTTCAAGACTTCAAATTAAATGAAAGCATTGGTGAGTTAATCGATAATATATTGGTCCGTATACTCTCCCATCATTTATCAAATGCCACTTGACGTGTTAAAAACAATGAAGATGTACCCATTCAAAAACTGTTATTACATAGTGTTTTGTTTCCAATAAGTGGTTTGAGCCATGATTAGAAAAAGAGTGTGACTTTTCGTTGTGAGCGCTGAGCACTTGTCCCGGCTTGTTTCTTTTAACTCTCTTAGCAACCCTTTAAGAGAGGGGGATGTTACTGTAAGGACGATGAAGATGAGGTTCAGAGAGGTTAGGTGCCTTCCCAATGGTCACACAGCTAGTAAGAAGACAGTGGATTTGAACCCAGACACTTTTCTATCTGGCCTATTAGGTCTTATTTTCTAATCGAGGAACATAGTAGTTACCTCTTAAAGCAGGGTTGGGGGTTAAATTGGATGTCTGAAAGATTTAGTGCAGTGGTTCTCCAACTTTGGTCCTATCGGAATCACCTGGTGAACTTGGTGAAAACACAGAGGTCAGGCCCTATGCTACTTTAAGGATCCTGAGCCTCTGTGTGCCTTATTCCTCCCCCAGGTGATTCTGATACCTGCCAAAGTGGGAGAACCATTGATACAGTACATTATATACACTAAAACATGGGAAGAGATAGAAAACAAACAAGCAAATATAAAATTCCCAAGAGGTCAGGTGTAAAGAGAAAAGAGGGTGGCCAAAGATGTTGGGCCAGAAAAACCACCAGATTTTGATAGTCCCCTCAGTGCCCTGCTTTCTGGAGGCTCTGCCCCCTGGACTTGGGAGAGCCAGGCCTCAGGAACAGGTATTGGTAATGGCTATGGCCATGGCCGCGGCCATCCTCGTGCCCACAGTGTCCTCAAGACAGCCACTGGGAGCATGTAAGTGTGTTTGTATCAATGCTGGGCTGGTGAGGCGAATCTCGTCATGCTGCCCTTGGCTGGGCAGACTGCCCACCTCAGCCATGGACGTGAATCAGATTGAATGTTTCCCGAAGAAGCCACTGGATTTGTCTTCACCTGGAGACCCAGGAGGAAGGGGACCTGGGACTTCCTTCAGCCACCAGGCAGCAGTGGGCCTTGCTTTAGTTTTATATAAATTGTGCTGCTTCTCCACTTTTGCTCCCAGAAGGCAGGACAGGAGAGCAGGAGTCATAAAGCCTCATTTTGGGATCAGATTTCTCAGACCCAGGAAGGGACCCATTTGCAGTTCTCTTGTCCTCCACCCTCCCCATCCCCTTACTTAGGAGGAGGTAGAGAGCTGGCAGGGGTCACCCTAGACCACCTTTTCCCAGGGGGACTATTCCTGCCTCTCCAGGAATCCCTGAACTGCCCTTGGCAGTCACACCTGATGGAAACTTCTTACCACTGACCTTTCCTTCCACCAGACCTAAGGAGTATCTGACATTTCCATTTAATATATCTTGGAAATCTTTTCAAATCAGCACATGTGATCTACTTCATTCTTATTTATTTATCTATTCATATTTTATTGAATTTTTGAACAGGTAACATATTCACATGGTTAGAAATTCAAGTAGTAGGAAAAAATATATCAAAAAAATGAAAATTCTGGGTCACCTGTGTTCAGGTCCCACTGCTGTTACTGCCGAATACGAAGCCATTTGTATTAATTAATTAATTAATTGCTTGTGTGTCTTTTCAGGGTTTCTTTATGCACAGAAAGCCAATTTTCAAGACATTTTCTCCCTCTTTCCTGTTTATCCAGAAAGGAAAATACAACGAACTTGGATCTGCATTTTTCCTTTTACTTATCTTGGCAAACTTTCCATATCAATACAGAGACTTTTCTCATTCTTTCTGACTGTCGTATAGTATCCTGTGGATTACAACACCATAATTAATTTAGCCTGTCCTGAGTTGAAGGTCATTGTGTTGTTACCATTACTTGCAATTACAAACTGTGCTCTTCTGATCTATCGTGTACATGTGTTTTTGTGCAAATTACAGAAAATGTCAAAGTGGTTTTCAAGTAGGTTGTCCCAGTGTAGGAGAGTTCTTATTTCATCACATTCTTGGCAACCCAGTGTATGAGCAAATAATTTTTAAAAACTTTTTCATTCAGATAGGTTTTTAAAAATGTATTTTGTTATTTTAAAATAGATTCTTGGGCTTCCCTGGTGGTGCAGTGGTTGAGAGTCCACCTGCCGATGCTGGGGACACGGGTTCGTGCCCCGGTCCGGGAGGATCCCCCATGCCGCGGAGCGGCTGGGCCCGTGAGCCATGGCCGCTGAGCCTGCGCGTCCGGAGCCTGTGCTCTGCGACGGGAGAGGCCACAACAGTGAGAGGCCCGCGTACCGCAGAAAAAAAAAAGAAAAAATAGATTCTTTATTATAAGTACAGTTGAATGTATTTTCAAATATTTGTGAACCTTTTTTCTTTTTCTATGAGCTACCTTTTCATGTCCTTTGTTCATTTTAAATTTGGTTGTTAGTCTTTTTTATTGATTTAAAGAGTTTTTTGTATATTAATGAAATTAATCTTATTATATAACTGTTACAATGATTTCTCTCAGTTGCTTTTACCTTTATTGCACCGTTTTTTTAATTTTCTACTTTTCTCAAAACAGTGCATGCAGATATTACAAAAATCAAAGTAGTACAAGGCTTATAATAAATGGAGAAGTTTTTCATATGACTCAGTAATTCCACTCCTGGGTATATGTCCAAAAAAACCAAAATCACTAATTCAGAAAGATACATGCACCCCAATGTTCATAGCCTCATTATTTTCAATTGCCAAGATATGGAAGCAACTTAAGTGTCCATCAACAAATGAATGAATAAAGAAGATGTGGTATATACATATATATATAATGGAATATTACTCAGCCATCAAAAAGAATGAAATTTTGCTATTTGCAGCAACATGGATGGACTTACAGTGTATTATGCTTAGTGAAATAAGTAAGACAGAGAAAGAAAATTATGTATGATATCACTTATATGTGGAATCTAAAAAATAAAGCAGACTAGTGAACATAACAGAAAAGAAACAGACTTGAAGATGTAGAGAACAAGCTAGTGGTTACCAGTGGGGAGAGGAAAGGGAGAGGGGCAAGATAGCAGTAGGGAATTGAGATATAAACTACTGTGTATAAAATAAGTTACAATGATATGCTGTACAGCACAGAGAATATAGTCAATATATTATAATAACTATAAATGAAGTATAACTTTAAAAATTGTGAATCACTGTGTTGTACACCTGAAAGTTATATAATATTGTACATCATCTATACCTCAATAAAAAAAATCTTTTTAAACGTAGAAGTCTTTTATCCCATCCCTACTCACTAACTTCCTACTTCCCAGAAGCAACTCTTTTACCACTTTTAGCTGTTTTGCTGGCCCTTGCCTCTGCATTTCTAAAGAAAATTATATCACTTTAAAAATTATATCAATTTTAAACATTTTCTACTGACTTCTGTCAATGGATGTTGAAGATGTAGCACTCATACCAGCTCCTC
>NW_020175528.1:420968-445862 GCF_003031525.2 Neophocaena asiaeorientalis asiaeorientalis
TCCTCATTTGAACCAGTTGCGACATCTTACTGTTTGCCTCATTAATTAATGAGTTAATTTAAAATCTTTGCTAAGTGTTCATTTTATGTTTGCATGAGAGTTATGATTTCATCTTTTTAAAAAATCATCTTTTAACAGTTTTGGAGTTCTTGCTGAGATGCACAATAGATTCACCTTGACAGAGTCAGGTAGTCTCTGTGCCCAGAGAATCCTTCATGAACAGCTGAAGCCAGAGCATATTTTTTTCTTGGCTCCTGGAGATGAGTCCCAAGTGTAAATAGAACTTTAACTTCGCCAACTCTATATTCTCTGGGTTTTTTCCAACTCTCAATTATTTTCTGTTTTGGTTTTGGTTTACTTAGAGCCCATAAGTTATACCTCATTGGTGACAGCAATGACTGGGAATTTGGCTTAACGGTCTGACCGTTTGGGGATTTCTGTAGATGAATGATAGGTATCTATTCTCTGCTGGGTGAGCGATAACAGAGAACCTGGCTATTTATTTATGTTTGCTTATGTGTTTGACTACAAATTAGTTTAAAAATTCATGCCCACTAGGAAAGAGAACAGTTCTTTTGGATATGTGAAATGGTAAAAAAAAGTTTTTGGACTAAAATTAAAGCTGTAAGCTCTCTGTCTGTAATTTGGAAAGGCCTTACCTTTCTTCTTTTTAAAAAAATATTTATTTATTTGGCTGCGTTGGGTCTTTGCTGCTGCCTGCGGGCTTTTCTCTAGTTGTTGCAAGCAGGGGCTACATTTCGTTGCGGTGCGTGGGCTTCTCATTGCAGCGGCTTCTCTTGTTGTGGAGCACGGGCTCTAGGCACGCGGGCTTCTGTAGTTGTGGCACGTGGGCTCAGTAGTTGTGGCACACGGGCTTAGGTGCTCCGCAGCGTGTGGGATCTTCCTGGACCAGGGGTCGAACCCGTGTCCCCTGAACTGGCAGGCGGATTCTTAACCACTGCTGCATCAGGGAAGTCTGGAAAGGCCTTTACCTTTCAATGTGTGTGTGTGTATTTTCCTATTTCTGGAGGGTGTAAATGAATTAAATTACAAAGTCTTTTAAATTAAAGGAGCTATGTCCTGATTGGTTTATGGAATAAATGCCAACATAAAATCCTGAAAAATAAGATAAGTAAACTTCTAATACTTTAAATGTGCTATGTGCAGCTCACTCAGAAACATTTTAAGAATCCAAATTCACATAATTAAAGTAAATGTTTGGCAAACAAGACCAGTTTACTAATGTGGGTTTAACGAAAACAACTTTGTCTTCCTCTAATTAATCACTGTTAAGTATACAGCTGATCCTTGAACAACACAGGTTTGAATTGTGTGAGTCCACTTATACACAGATTTTTTTCTCTAAATAATTTTTTCGTTACACAATCCACAATTGGTTGACTCCACAGATGCTGAACTGTGGACAGGAAGAGCTGACTGTAAAGTTCTCTGAGGATTTTCAGTTGTGTGGAGGCTTGGTGCTCTTAACCTTCCTGTTGTTCAAGGGTCAACTGTAATACAAGCAAACAGTTTTTTCTAATTGGGTATATTTTCCCCAAAGATTATAACAGGTTTGCTGATTGAATTAGCTCGCTTTACTCCTCCATAATGTTTAAGATGATGAAAAATGTAAATTTATGTCTGACTCAATTGAATCATGATTCTGACAAACTTAATTTCAACAGTAATTGTGTTTTGTAGTATGCCAGCTTGAAGATCATTTGCAAGATTTCTTGGTAACTTAAAATTTTAAGCTGATATTAAATTAAATTAATCATGTAATCAGTGGATATCTAGGCCCTTTCTAAGTAGCCTGGAACACTGACACATTGATTACTGAGCATAATTGTTCTTATTTGTATGTGCTATAAGTAATAACCACAAGTCATGTTAGTGAATGTGCTCATTTTTGCCACACAGGAATGCGTGTGACTGTAAAAAATTGTATTATAAACTTCACTAATCTGCTAAAATGCTTCAGCGTGACAGAAAGTTCTCAGTGATCTGCTCTCTAGTTTTCTCTGTGAAATAGAAGTTAATTACTTTAGTGAAAAGTTATAATTAATATGAGTGGTTGCAACTGCAATAATCAGAGAAATACAACTGAGACTATGCTTTTGCTTTTCCATAAGCAGTGGTTCTTGGGATTTTTGTTCTTCAAACTACTTTGCACGTATCGAGGGACACAAAGAGCTTTTATTTATGTGGTTACAACTATTTGTGTTTACTCTATTAAAAATCAAAACTAAGAAATACTTAGAATATTCATTTATCCATTTGAAGATGGCAATGATGAATGCATAGCATGCTAATAGAAATAGCATCTAAATACTATGATGAAATTAGAGTTGAACGTGCGGACCCCTCGAGATCTGTGTTAGAATAAAAGTGTCACCAGAGTATAAAAGAGCATAATAAAGGCTAAAACTTGGATTTGTCCTGAGTCAAACAAGTGAATTTTACTTGTCCTGGTTTATAATACTAAATCTCACAAGTTACAAAATGTGTTAAAATTTTTGCAAAGTTCTCAATCTTGATGGACTTGTTCCCTTGGTTTTCTGATTAATGTCTTCAGCTACAGTGTGAATGGTTATTCTTTCTAGGGTGATCCACCTTTCTGATTGGCCTGGGACTATGGGGTTTCCGGGGATGTGGAATTTTCAGTGCTAAAACCAGGAGAGTCTTGGGGAAACCAAAGTGGATAGTTACCTTATTTACCCTCTGTGTAATCTGCCTAGAAAGCAAAGATTCTGTGATCTACCCGAATAATTTTGCATGCTGTATGTTGATTTTACACTCTTAATTATAAAAAAGATGACGAGGAGGAGGAAAAAGATTCCTTGTTTATGAAAATATTAAGGTTCTTGTTTATTTTTAAATGTTTTATTCTCCCTTTGATTCAGTAAGCAACCAAGTATTGTTTCACAGGTACTCATGAGCCTGTCTTAATCAAGTGTCCAAATCTCCTCTGACAACACTTTTGATTTTTGCCTTCCAAAAATCAGGTCTGCAAAATAGAAGAAAATAAAACTTGCCAGACATCTTATACACCTAAAATAGTCTTAGAGATTTCCCATAGGATTCCTGGAAAAAAATCAGGAAAATGTGTCTTTTTACCTTATAAAAAGGGATGCTAGAAGTAATCAGGTTTGGTGAGTTGCATGGGAAGAGTTGTCAAATCAGAAGAGATGCTCACCCTTCCATAGGTTAAATTTGTATAGGTAAGATGTTATTAATAAAAATATTTCAGAAACTTTATGCTTTATGGGAAGCCCCTGGAGATTTTTCAATGCCTCACTTTCTGTATATGTTTTAATTTCAAGGAGAACACATCGAACGTCTTATAAAATTGTTCTGTTGAATTTTCCCCTATTTATCTGAGCCCTGGTAGTGTTTTACCTGATGATATTGAGCAACAATATATTTCAATTATTATTTAAAATGTTGATTGCCACTCTTTTTTCTTTTTTAAAAGACTTTGAACCAAGTCATTTTTAGGCCAGTGGTTCTCAATGCATATCAGACTTAATCATGAAGTTTTACAGCAATACAGATGTCTAGGCCCTACTTCAGATTTATTTATTCTCTTTACTCAATAGTCTAGGTATATTATATACATATCACATCAAAGGATTATCATGTTATATCTCAAGATTCTTTTCCTCTATAAAATCCAACTTTATAAATCAGACGCAGCATTCACTGGCTTCTTAGAAAGTAGACTTCATCGCTGAGCTAAGAGACATTTGTTTAAAATTTTTTCTTGGAGAATGGGTTTATTATCTTTGTTTTGCATGTCACCAACCAAACACCCATATATCCTTGTCAGTTGTATTATTCTTGCATTATATTTCTTATAAACTCTCATCAGTCCTTCCACACTTGAAATTTTTCAGTAATAAAATAACCACAGCTTTGTCATTTATAAATAGTTTGTGTTTCACTCTAATGCCTGCTGAGGTCTCTCTTAGCAGCAGCAAGCCAGAGTTTGTGTCTTCAACAAAGAAGGAAAATTTCAGAGCCTTGTGGAAAGAGGTACTTCAAAATATTGACCTTTCAAAGAATCAAGTCTTGGATAGAAGTATCTGAGCTGGAATCACTTGGGCAACTTTCAGACCATATCAGTGGACTGATTTAGGATTTCCAGAACTCTTTTTAGTTGAGAGACATATGGCTTCATGAGACTACTAACCCAAGATCCAGTGGAACAAGAATTAATTATATAGAACTGAATGAATCAATGAGCAAAATTTTATCGTGGCTATTTATTTGGAATATTGCTAATGTTGTTTTAATGTACTATTTTCTAGATCTATAAGGAAGCCCTTTCTATTTCTTCTCATGCTCCCTGTAACCCATAGCAATTTGGTGGACTCTGCTTTTTTAAACTAAAGTGAAACACTTGAAAGTGATATCTAATTGTACCAACTCCCTAGAGTTCAGAAACTCTGAGTCTCCTTTTCATGGCAATATAATTATTTGCATAAGTTTAATAAGAATCTGTCTTTCTACCAGAACATAATTAAACGAATTGATTAAACATCCAGGGCCTTCCTGCAGTATCATATTTGAGTACGATGCTCTTTTAATCAGGCTTGACAAGTCACACTTAAGGAACAAAGTCTGGTAGTACTTAAAGAGACATTGCGTATTATGACCTCCCAGGATAACTGGCTTGGGTGCCTCGTTTACAGGGTCCAGTCTCACAGGTAGTAAGGGAGGTCACTTCCTGGTGCGCCAAGAGACCTAAGTTATTTTGGGAACCTTGAGAAAAGAAGAATTCATCGAACTTTGCAAGTAGAATCTGGTAGAGAGAGTTTCTTGGGCTTATTTCTTAGCCTTGGGATGACAAATAATAGACATTTTTATTTTACTTATTTATTTATTTATTGGCTGTGTTGGGTCTTCGTTGCTGCGTGCAGGCTTTTTCTCTCTAGTTGTGGAGAGCAGGGGCTACTCTTCGTTGTGGTGTGCAGGTTCCTCATTGCGGTGGCTTCTCTTGTTGTGGAACACGGGCTCTAGGCGTGGGGGCTTAGTAGTTGTGGCACACGGGCTCAGTAGTTGTGGCTTGCGGACTTAGTTGCTCCGCAGCATGTGGAATCTTCCCAGACCAGGGATCGAACCCGTGTCCCCTGCATTGGCAGGTGGATTCTTAACCACTGCGCCACCAGGAAAGTCCCAATAGACTTTTTAAAAAGTTCAGTGAGATGCCTTATGAAGATTTTCAGATGGAAATTAATTTTATAATGGTTCAAACTTGTTTTGCCCTTGGTATCACAAAGCAAATTTGAAGAGACCTGTATGAACACTCCCCCTGCACCTATGTAAATAATCAGGCCAAACCTTATGAGAAGAGTGTTATTTTGTCATCAAGAATAATCTTTCTTGAGATTATTATGATTACAAGTGGGGGAGACTATCAGGAAAATTGCAAAAGATTTTGAAATGGGCAAAAAATGTTAATGAGTGTCCTGTCTAACCTACCTATTCAAGTTATCCTTGGTTGTCTTTGACTAGGCTGTTTTCCAACTCTGCAGGGATAGAAATTAACTTGTAGGACTAGTAATAATGAAAATGCTTCCAGTCTACAGCTATGCAAAGGACTCCTGAACAGGGCAATGTGAACAGATTCTGTTAGGTGGGGAATAGAAATCTGTAAGCCAAAGCTTCCTTTGTAAGAATTGTAACATCTTTCCGGTTCCCTCATTAATTAATAAGTTAAATAAAATCTTTGTCAAGTGTATATGTTTGTACGAGGGTCATGATTTCATCTTCTTTAAAAAATTTTTTCTTCAACACTTTGTCATTTTAGTGAAATTTGGGGAAAAAGCAGTGATAAATTCATGTATTCAATCCACATTTTTAAACTGAAAGTTCTGTGCAGACATTTTAATTTATAAGTACTTAAAAATATCAAACTTACATCATTGGTTCTGAAGTTTGTGTTTTGGACTAGCCTTCCCTACCTTAAGATTAATTTAAAAAATACAAACAAAAACCTCTCGTTTACTTCTAGAACCTTTACACTTTCATTTTTAGCTTATAAACTTTGGTTCAGTTTATTTCCCCAAATGTGTGATTGATTATCTAGCACCATTTCAAATCATTTCCTCACTAATATAAAATTCCATTTTGTTATGAAAATTTTCATATTCAATTTATATATTAATTTAGGAAGAAAGGACATTTTTATAAGGTTGAGTTCTCCTATACAAGAACAGGGTAGGGCTTTCCATTAAACCAAATCTTATTTTATATGAAGACTTGAGTTTAAAGCTTTTTGTGACTATATCTTTCATATTTTTTATTAGTTATTTCTAAAGATTTTGTCAGTTGTTACCACTATAAATGGAATATTTTCTCCCACTCTATTTTCTAATTGCTTCTTGTTTGTATTAGAAAAGCTACTGACTGACATGAGCATATTTTGTGACCAATTACCTTTAGGAATTTTCTTATTATCTGTAATAGTTTTTTAGTTGATTTGCTTGTATTTTCATGAATATGATATCATCTACAAATAATGATAGTTTTGCTTCCTTATTTCCAATTTTTATACTTTTACTCCTTTTGATTGTCCAGCAGCAATGTCTAATCCTTCCACAAAAATATTAGTGGTATCTATAGCTTATTCTTGACTTCAGTAGAAATGCTTTTAATGTCTTGCCAATAGGACTGATTAGTTTTTAGTCTAATATATCTTGTTAAGAAGTCAGTCATCTATGTCTGTTTTACTAAGCTTTTATTTTTAAGTTAGTCAGAAATGGATGTTCATCATCTAAGGAGATGATCATATAATTTTCTCCTTTGACATATTAATGTGATGAATTACATCAAACCTACTTTACTTTCTAGGAATTAACACCATTTTTCTGGGTGAATTGTTCTTTTAATGTACTTTTTTATTATTTTTATTTAGGATGTTTACATAGATATTTATGAATTAGGTTAATATTTAGTTTTCTTTGTTTAGACTATCTTGTCTGCTTTGGGTATAAATACTGCACTAGTTTGTAAAACGAATTTGGAAGCTTTTCTTCTTTTTCTCTCTGCTCTTGACTGCTTTATATAAGCAGCGTAGGGATCGGAAGACTTAAAACTGTCATTATTTGAGGTGATATAATCAGTTACCTAGGAAAAATCAGAATCAACACACAATTTGTTAGAACTGATAAAAGATTTCAGAAACTGCCAGGTATAAGAGCAAACTATAAAAATCAACAGCATTGCCTTATGCCAGCCATAACTTACTAGAAAATATAATAGAAAAGAAGAAATTTTTCACAAGGGCAGGAAATCTACAAAGAGTATAGGAATTAACAAAAGTGAAAACATACACAATCTCTCTGGAGAAATCTTGAAACCTCTATTAAAGGACACATAAGATCATTGAATAAAAGAAGAGATGTGCTATACTCTTGGATTAGATAATTTAACATTCTGAAGGCTTCTATTCCCCACAAATTCATCTATAAATTCAATATATTCCCAAACAAAATTCTAGGTAGAAATTTTTAGTGGGGGAACATGATAAAATTGCTCTGAAATTTATATGGAGGAATAAAGGTCCATGAATAGCTTAGTTTAAAAGATTGAAGTGTGGGGATTTGTCTTAACAATATTAAGATATACTACAATGCCCAAGTAATAAATACACTGTGGTATTAACACAAGTAGGGACAGATAGGCCAAAGGAGCAGAATAGAGAGCTCAGAGACAGACCCCTCTGTGTATAGGAAGTTAATGTATAATAGAAGTGACACCACAAATCAATGGGAAAGGGACAGAGAGTGAGCAAACTGATTAATTATACAGAGAAAAACAAAACCATATATCTCCCTGATTCCCCATGCAAACGTGTGTTCTAAGTGAACTAAAGATCTCAGTGCAAATGGTAAAACTATAACATTTTTGGAAGAAAATGTAGGGGCCTGTTTATGGGCCTAAGGGCAAGGAAAGACTTCGTACAATTTCAGAAGCATAAGGCAAAACCATAAGGCAAAACAATGATTACATTTATTACCTATAAAATGAGGATTTTTATTCAATAGATACCATTGACAAGTTTAATTTACAACAGGATGGAAGAAGACAGTTGCAATATCTAAAACCAACAAGTAAATAATATCTAGAATATTCAAGGAATTCCTGCAAATCGATGAAAAAAAGACAGCAATCGTAATTTTTAAAAAATTATCAAAGGACACATACTAGCACTAGTACCGGTACAGAAGAGAAAACTCAAAATTCTAACAGACGTGTGAAATGATGTGTAAACGCACTAGGACAGCTGGACTTTTTTTAGACTTTGGCTATTACACATAAAGCAGCTATGAACATCCACACACAGGTTTTGGTGTGAATATAAGGTTTCATTTCTCTGGGGAAAATAGCCGGGAGTGTGATTGCTGGGTTGTATGATAAGTGTACATTTAATTTTTAAAGAGACTGCCAGACTCATTTCCAGGGTGTCCCTACCATTTTATATTCCCATAAAAAAAATGTATGAATGAGCTAGTATCTCTGCATCCTTGCTAATACTTGGTATTATCAGATTTTAAATGTAGCCATTCTATGGCAGAAAATATTTGTAAATGATGTGACTGACAAGGGATTAATTTTCAAAATATATAGACAGCTCATACAACTCAATATCAAAAAAAACAAACAACTCAGTCAAACGATGGGCAGAATATCTAAATAGACATTTCTCCAAGGAAGGCATACAGATGGCCAACAGGCGTGTAAAAAATTATCAACATTGCTAGTTATTAGAGAAATGCAAATTAAAACTACAATGAGGTATCACCTCACACCAGTCAGAATGGCCATCAACAAAAAATCTACAAATGATAAATGCCAGAGAGGGTGTGGAGAAAAAGGAACCCTCCTGCATTATTGGTGAGACTGTAAATTGGTACAGCCACTATGGGAAACAGTATGGAGGTTCCTTAAAAAACTACAAATAGAACTACCATACGACCCAGCAATCCCACTACTGGGCATATATCCAGAGAAAACTATAATTTGAAAAGATACATGCAGCCCAATGTTCATTGCAGCACTATTTACAATAACCAAGACATGGAAGCAACCTAAATGTCCGTTGATAGATGAATGGATGAAGAAGATGTGGTACATATATACAATGGAATATTACTCAGCCATAAAAAAGAATGAAATAATGCCATTTGCAGCAACATGAATGGATTTAGAGGTTATCATACTAAGTGAAGTAAGTCAGACAGAGAAAGACAAATATCATACATCACTTATATGTGGAATCTTAAAAAAAAAGGATACAAAAGAACTTATTTACAAAACAGAAACAGACTCACAGACACAGAAAACAAATTTATGGTTACCAAAGGGGAAAGGTGGTGGGGGGAGGGATAAATTAGGAGTTTGGGATTAACATATACACACTACTATATATAAAATAGATAACCGGCAAAGACTTACTGTATAGCACAGGGTACTATAATCAGTATTTTGTAATAACTTATAAGGGAAAAGAATCTGAAAAACAATGTGTATATATATATATATATATATATATATATATATATATATATATACACAATATATATATATATATACACATACACACACACACACACACACATATATATATGACTGAATCACTGTGCTGTAACTAACACAACATTGCAAACCAACTATACTTCAATTAAAAAATATAAATAAATAAATTAGCCATTCTAACAAGTGCATCAAGGTATGTATTGTGATTTAATTTGCATTTTTCCAATGATGATTAATGAACATCTTTTAACCTTTTTACTTGCTATCCTTATATTTTCATTGAAGAAGTATCTAATCTGGTCTTTCACCCATTTTTTAACTGGATTCTTTGTTTTCTTACTGTTAAATTTATAGCGTTCTTTACATATTTCATATATGTGTCCTTTGCCAGATATGTGATTTTCAAATATTTTCTCCCATGTAGTCTTTTTATGATTAATTTCTAACTATTTTTCAATTTCAGTTTTGATTTACTCTTTGAGCCAAAATTTTCTTAAGTGAGTTAATGGGCCACAAAAAAGAATGGAACTTAATAATAATACAATGTGGGTGTGGAGACGGGTCATCCAGGGCTGATGGGAGATGTGTCTTGCTTAGGCAGGGCCTTTATCTGAGTCTTGAAGAATAAGTAGGGCTTGGGGAAAAAGTCTGTAGTGATTACAGCAACCTTGAGAGTTATCAGTTAGGGGCTATAAAGTGGTAAGAGTCCCAAAGTACAAAATAGCAGAGACTTTTTCTTAAGACATCCCCAGGCATTATCTTGATACCTCAGATTAGGTGATGCAATGCTCACTTCATCTGAAGAGCAGCACCCCCTCAGACGTGGCCTTTTTTGTGGGCCAAAGGTCCCCACCTACTGCTGCGTGGCAGGAAGATTTCTTAACATGGTCTGGAGGTCTCCTTAGAAGGGCCATAAATGAAAGTGTGGCCAAGGTTGGGCTGATAACCACAGTGTATGAAGTTCGGTCTATTCATTAACTTACTTGCACAGTCCAGTCGTTCAGAGAACACAGGGTGAAGTGATGAGGGAGAGCAGAATGGCAGGAGACCAGGTCCTGCCTGGCTGGAGAAAGCCTGATGGAGGTCATGCAGAAATCAACAAGAGAGAGCTCCTAGATGGGAAGCCTGGCTGTCCCTTCTCTGCCAAGGTCACAGCAGCACCAAACCAATCAAAACTGAGTGGGATTTTTAGGAAAGAGTCAGTAAAAGAAGTCTTCTTGGAGAGGGAGGGACTTTTTTTTTTAATTGAAGTATAGTTAATATATTTACAATGTTGTATTAGGTTCAGGTGTACAGCAAAGTGATTCATACATATATATATGTCTGATTCATTTCAGATTCTTTTCCATTATAGTTAATTACAAGATATTGAATATAGTTCCCTGTGCTACACAGTAGGTCCTTGTTGTTTATCTATTTTATATATAGTTTGGGGTTTTTTTTTGCTTTTTTTTTTTGCGGTATGCAGGCCTCTCAGTGTTGTGGCCTCTCCCGTTGCAGAGCACAGGCTCTGGACGCGCAGGCTCAGCGGCCATGGCTCACAGGCCCAGCCGTTCCGCGGCATGTGGGATCTTCCTGGACCGGGGCACGAACCCGTGTCCCCTGCATCGGCAGGCGGACTCTCAACCACTGCGCCACCAGGGAAGCCCCATAGTTTGCTTTTTGCTTTTGTTTTTTTGGCCACGCCTCATGACATGCGGGATCTTAGTTCCTTGACCAGGGGTTGAACACGTGCCTCCTGCAGTGGAAGCGTAGAGTCTTAACCACTGGACTCCAGGGAAGTAGTGTGTATCTGCTAATTCCAAACTCTTAATTTAATCCTTCCCCCCACCTTTCCCTTTTGGTAACCATTTAGGAAACATAGGAAAAGTTTGTTTCCTATGTCTGTGAGTTTGTTTCTGTTTTGTAAATAAGTTCATTTGTATCATTTTTTTAGATTCCCCATATAAGTGATATCATATGATATTTGTCTCTGCCTGACTTACTTCACTTAGTATGATAATCTGTAGGTCCATCCATGTTGCTGCAAATGGCAATATTTCATTCTTTTTTATGGCTGAGTAGTATTCTACTGTGTATATATACCACATCTCCTTTATCCATTCATCTGTCAATGGACATTTAGGTTGCTTCCATGTCTTGGTTACTGTAAATAGTGCTCCAATGAACATTGGGGTGCATATATCTTTTTGAATAAGAGTTTTCTCTGGATATATGCCCAGGAGTGGAATTGCTGAATCATGTGTAACTTTATTTTTAGTTTTTTAAGGAACCTCCATACTGTTTTCCATAGTGGTTGCACCAGTTTACATTCCCACCAACAGTGTAGGAGGGTTCCCTTTTCTCTACAGGAGGAGAGACTTTTTGAGCAAATTCATAAGAATTTTCTAGAAAGGGAAGAACTAGGCATTTTTCAGGGGGAACAGGAAGAACACTAGTGTGGGGCAGGAACCGTCACATCACTTCAGGAGACAAGCTTGGCTCAGACAGAGAGGGTGTGTCCCGGAGCTTCAGGGGAGGGACTTCTGAAGGGGGCCTTGAACATTAAAATGAGGAGACAGGTGCTATAGTGCAGGAGTTAAGGACAAAGGACAAGCCCCTTGTCCCTCTGGTTTTCCACCCACATGATGGACCAGCCCAGAGTGCATCACCTGGGGCTGCATCTCTGTGCCTGCTAGAAATTTCCTCCCTCTCACCTTTCCAAATATCTACCCAACTTGCTCAGTCCACCCCCTGCAGGGGGCGTCTTTCTAGATCCTGTACTCCACCCTGCTCTCTATATGCCAGCGAGCTCCTATAGCACGGTCCGTCTGAGGAGTTCATTTGGCCCCTGGCCCTGATGTAAAGTTTCCAATGTGAACGCTCCAGACATGGCCCTGGCACCGATCAGGTGATCAGTGTACATTTACAGAGGAATGAAAGACATCAGGGGACATCCCAATCCAGTAAGGCCATTTTGAAACTGGTATCTGTTATTGCCCCACTATTTATTTAATATCATTGGCAGGGGTTTTGATTTTGGATTTTTTTGGGTTTGTTTTTGTTTGGCTTAAAATAACAGAAATTTAGTCTCTCACTTTGGGAAGCCAGAAGTCCAAAATCCAGTTACTGACGGGGTTGGTTCCTTTTGGAGTTTCTGAGTAAGAATCAGCTGAGTGCCTCTCTCCTCGCTTCTAGTGGTTACTAGCAATCATGGCATGCTTTGGTGTGTAGACACATCACTCCAGTTTCTGCCTCCATATTCAAATTGATCTCTTCTGTGTGTGTCCCTTTCTGTCCCCTATAAGGATAGACTTGTTAGATTTTAGGGCCCCCCTAATCCAATATGCTTTCATCTTGATCTCTACCCTAATCACATCTCCACTGGGTTTTAAATAATTAAATTAATAAGAGAAGCACCGGGACTTCCCTGGTGGCGCAGTGGTTGAGAGCCCGCCTGCCGATGCAGGGAACACGGGTTCGTGCCCCGGTCCGGGAAGATCCCACATGCCGTGGGGCAGCTGGGCCCGTGAGCCATGGCCGCTGAGCCTGCGCGTCCAGAGCCCGTGCTCCGCAATGGGAGAGGCCATGACAGTAAGAGGCCCGCGTACCGCAAAAAATAAATAAATAAAAAAAATAAAAAAAGAATCCACCTACCGATGCAGGGGACACGGGTTCGAGACCTGGTCTGGGAAGATCCCACAGGCCACGGAGCAACTAAGCCCGTGTGCCACAACTACTGAGCCTGTGCTCTAGAGCCCGCAAGCCACAACTACTGAGCCCGTGAGCCACAACTACTGAAGCCCGTGCACCTAGAGCCCGTGCTCTGCAACAAGAGAAGCCACCGCAATGAGGAGCCTGCGCACTGCAACGAAGAGTAGCCCCCGCTCGCAGCAACTAGAGGAAGCCCGTGCGCAGCAACGAAGACTCAACACAGCCAAAAATATAAATAAATAAATAAATAAATTAATTAATTAATTAATATAAGAGAAGCACCATCTTATTCTGTCCTCTAATTCTTGGCCTCTGTCAGATTCAAAGGAACAACCTGAGGTTTCTCAGCTCTTCTTTCCTGCTCTTCCAGCTCCTTGACATCCAGACTCTGAAATATGGCCCTATGGAAAGGCACAGTCTTTGGCATCAGAAAGACCCAGGTGCCAACCCCAGCGCTGCCTCTGGGTTCTGCCTAGAAAGCCCTACAGAGAAGAAAGGAAGTCTTGCCATTGGCGGATATGTCGTACTCATGGGGTTCAGAGGACAAGGCATAGCTGTCGGTTATGGTTTCCACTGAGATACTGTCAGTCCACACAGAGGCCACCCTGACTGTATCAGACAGTTTCTGTATTAGTTATTAATTGCTGTGTAACAAATTACCCCCAAAACTTAGCAGCTTAAAACAACATAAACATTTATTATCTCGTAGTTTCTGTGGGGGCCAGGAGTTTGAGAACAGCTTAGCTGGACTAGAGGATCTGCTCTGGAAGGTGGCTCACAGGTTGTTGGTGAGAGGCCTCCACTGCTCTCCCTGTGGACAAGGGCTGCTCAAGTGTCCTCATGACGTGGTGACTAGCTTCCCTCAGACTGAATGATTGTAGAGTGAGCAAGGAGGAAGTTGTATCCTTCCACGACCTGGCCTTGGAAGTCACGCACCATCACTTCTGCCATCAGTCCACGTTCAAGGGCTGGGGTGGGGGGGTGGGCCCAGGGACAGTGAGGTTTCACCTTTCGAAAGAAGGCATGTGAAAGAATTGGCCAAAATATTTTAAAAACACCACAGCTCTCTTCTGCACTAGGTCTCCACCCTTCTTCTACTCTGTCTTCAGCTACTTGGTCTAATTACTATTCTGCTCATCTCCACCTTCTCTCCCAGAGCCCCAGGGTCCAGTGTCTCTGCCAGAGTGGGGTGTGTATGTGTGTGGTGCTGATGGGGTGCTGCATTTGCTCACAAAAATCTCTTCCTGTTCTGTATGCCAAAGAACCTTCTCAATAAAAGGTAAGGACAGACAGAAAGGGGCTGGGGGAAGAAAACATCCTATTTGACACATGAAAGTGCGTAACTTTAAGCAGAGATTCCGTTTTTTCATCAGGAGGTTGGGGATGGTAAGATTTATCACACAAGATTGATATATTAGGACTATTTTAGTCACAGGTAATGGAACTCTGACTCACACTAGTTAAGGAAAAGCAAAGGAGCTAATTGGCTCATAAGTCAACAGCCCAGTGTTAGGGTTGGCGTCAGGCAGGGCTGGATCCTGATGCTTAAATAATGAAGCATCTCTTCATCTCTTGCCTCTGCTTTCCTCCGTGAAGACTTCAGTCCAATAAGGCTCCCTCCACGTGATGGCTCTCAGCAGTCCCAAGCTGACATTCTACCCTTTCAGCATTCCCAAATGACAGAGAGTATCTCTTTCCCAGTGGTTTAAACTAAAAACCCAAGATTATGTGCCAGGGCCAGTGACCCTGGGTCTGATTAGCCAGGCTGGTGTTGTGTGTCCAACCCTGGAACTGGCTGGGGGCAAGGGAGTTAAGTCCTGTTTGAACAACATGGACCAGAAGAAAGCGGACCAGACTTGGAACAAGCAAACTGTCCGTGGTCTACTACACTGATGGTGAAGGTTGAAGGAGATAAAGGGAATAAGCTGCCTGGCACTTTATGGGGAATGTTTTTTTCTAGATTCTTCTCTTTTCCTCTCTCTCCAAATTTAATCATTTGATAAGTCAATGGATTCTCTGTTAGGTTTGTTGCTTGCATCCGCCACTCCTCTCCATCCCACTGCCTTGCTATGGCCTCTCACTGCCACTCTCCTGGACCATTGTTGGAGGACCACTTCCCTGACCCCACTCCAGCTCTCTCAGAGCACCTAAACCAGAATCTGGCTCTGAGAGATCCATCACCTCCATACACTTTCCAATGTCCCCTCGGCCACAGAGGTCCATATGGATGGTTTATGGCAGAGAAAGCTGGCTGCAGTTGGGTGACAGTTAGCTAGCTGGGATGGAGTAGAGATGCATGGTAGCCATGGAGCTGGGCACCACAGTTCCCATTGCAGCCCCGGAAATCGGAGCATATATGAGCTGAGGGAGACCAGATGGCCAGAGTGTACTACAGATTCTCAGCCTCCACATCCAAGTAGCTCCACCCTCCAACTCCCCAAGGAGAGAATAAATTGCTTCCCATGCTTTGATCTAAAACGGAGAGTGCTTGGCTAACCCAGCCCATCAGTTCTGTAAGGGTGTTCATAGTTAAGCCAGATGGAGTTTGATTTAATGCAGAATCATCTACTTATTTTAAATTTTATTTATTTTAACTCGTTTTTAAAAACGTTTTTATCGTGGAATATTTCAAACATCTACCCAAGCGGACAAGATAGTTTAATGAATTCCATGCACCCATCATCCAGCTCTGACATTTATAAAGTCATGGCCAGTGTTATTTCATCTCTATTCCTTCTGCTCTTCCCCTTCATAATTATCTTGAAACAAATCCCAGACAGTGTGCCATAAATATTTCAGTGTGTTATCTCTAAAAGATAAGAACTCTTAAAATACATGACCATAATGCCATTATCACACCTAAAAATTGAACAGTATTTCTGGTAATATTATCAACCGTTGTCAGTGTACAAATTTCACTGTTTATCTCCTGTCCTTTGTGATTCGTTTTAGTTTTTGTTTTTGTAGTTCATTTGTGTGAATTAGGATTCAAATAAAGGCTAAATAGTATGATTAGTTCATATGTCTCCTGAATCTCTTTTAGTCTATAGGTTCCCTGTCTGTATCTTTTTTTGCCCCTTGCAATTCATTTGTGGAAGAAACCAAGTTGTTTGTCCTCTAGTTTCTCATTGCTGATCGAATTCCTGAAATGGCCTTTAACATGTCCTTCTGCCCCTGTGTTGCTTGTAAATATGCAGTTAGATTGGAGACTTGACCAGATTCAAAGTTGAATTTTTGGAGAGACCACTCAGAGGTGGTGTGTGTAGGAAGCACATAGGTCTGGTGGCCTCTCTCTTTTGCATCCACTGCCAGTGTAGATAGCAACCATGACACTGGACACCAGGAACCATAAGCTCTGCCACTGGTGCCATCCCAAAGCCAATCCCTGTGGATTCCCAAAGAATCCAATCAACATTATCCACCTCACATAGTTCTTTTTCCAAATCTTTTCTGTTGGGGGCATATAATTGAGGGCACCTCGGTCTTACACCTGGAGCCTGGGTGCAAGTAGGCTGGGAAAGCTAGTTCTCCCTTCTATTAATACCTTGAAGAGATGGAATTCCTAATGAAGAAAGTTCCTTAAACATGGGAGAATTGCTCACAAGATGGCAGACAGCCATAAATATGACAAATGTCCACTAGGGTGTCTGAAACAATGGTAGGACTGAGAGTTAAGTGCTAGGAGTTCAAATAGGGCCTCCAGTGGGAGCCTGCGGTGTTGGGGAAAGGGACCCATTAGCCCAGACATCACATTCATGAGGGGCTCTTCAACTTTTGACATTATCACCAAAGGAAGTTACACATGAAGGTCACAGAGAGACAGTAATGAAGTTCATTCTCCACCTTTAAACTTGTGAACCATTATTGGACCAGACTGCCTCAGGGACACTATGAATTCACTAATTTTACAAATTCTGTAATGATCTTGGAATTAGCACAGCATAATTATATTACACTGTATTTTTGTCTGCTAAACTATTGGTTACATGCAACCACTTAAAATAAACAACAGGGCTTCCCTGGTGGCGCAGTGGTTGAGAGTCCGCCTGCCGATGCAGGGGACACGGGTTCGTGCCCCGGTCTGGGAAGATCCCACATACCGCGGAGCGGCTGAGCCCGTGAGCCATGGCCGCTAAGCCTGCGCGTCCGGAGCCTGTGCTCCGCAACGGGAGAGGCCACAACAGTGAGAGGCCCGCGTACAGAAAATAATAAAATAAAATAAACAACAATTTTGTCATTCTGATCTGGTATTTCTTTATTGAGATTATCTCAAAAAGGGGAAATGGCCAGGATCACCCTTGAGAGGATGAGAACTCAAAGAAGCAGGGGTTGTGGGCTGTGGAGAAGGGAAAAGAGGGCTCCAAAATTGTCTCTGAAGGGTGGGTTGGGTTTTGGTTATTGGAGGGGAAATGGGAGAAGTCCTTTTTTCCAAAGAGACAGCCATCCCTTTCCTTGTCCCAACTCTGCCTGAGAGGAAACACATTCCTGTGACGTGGGTGATTAGCAGGTCCCTGCCACCTCTGTTGACTCAGCTCTGTAGGTCTGCAGGTCCCCAGCTCAGGGCGGGATGTGGGGCTGGCGGTGAGTGGGTGAAGGCCCTGGAGACTCAGTTCTGCAGGTTGGGTCGGGTAGCGTGGATAAGGGATATTTCAGAGAATTAAGCAGAGTTGAATTGCAATGCAGCATAGAGCTGTTTAATTTGCACCTGAAAGGAACAGTATTGGTGTCCTAATTAACCAAGACAGCGGTTATATATTTGGGTGTCCAGAGAGTTCCTTGGGGTTCACGTGTTAGAGTTTTCTTGTGGGAAGGTTTGGGAAGCTGCCCAGAGAATGACATTTTAGGGGCATTGGGGGTTTCATGTCAGAAGTCCATCCTCCTGCCAGCTCTGTGATGGAGGGTCACTGTGTCTGCATCAGAAGCTCTGTATCCTTTGGGGGTGTGGTGGCAGACAACCTGCACTGGGGTCTGCACCCCCAGGAGGTCGGAGAGAGGCTCTGCACGAGCCTCCTCCACCCACCCCCCCAGCTGAGGCAGCCTGGGGGCTTCCTGCCCTAGAAACCCACCCCTCCTGATTTCTGTTAACTGCTTCCCGGGCTGCCCTGACCTTGGCTTCTCCCGCTCTTCTGTCACCCACACTGTGTTGTGTTGTCGTGTCTGTAGTGAAGTTATGTTGCTTCTACTCTGAAGTGCCTCTCAGATCTCTGATTTTTTGTTTGTTTGTTTTGTTTTTTGCGGTACGAGGGCCTCTCACTGTTGTGGCCTCTCCCATTGCATTTACCCATACATAAATTGGCTTGTTATACAACAGGCACTGTTCAAATCTCTTTGCAGATAAAATATACATCTGCTCTAAGTTGCTTACATAGATTAATTTAATCCTCACAAAAAGTCTATGAGGAATTATTAGTCCCAATTTACAGATGAGCAAACTGAGGCACAAAGAGGTTGCATGACTTGCCTTAATCTCACAGAGCTAGGAAGTAGCAGAGATGGGACTCGAACCCGGGCCACGTGGCCAGAGCTTAGCCACTCAGCCACTTCACCCCGAGTTCCCAGTGAGGGCCTTCCATTGCCCGAAGCCCAACCTCAGCCCTCCCACCTGAGTTGCTGCACATGGCAGTCCTGGTTTTTTGGGGTTTTTTTAATTCTTTTATTTTTTAAATTTTTTGGCCACACCATGCAGCATGAGGGATCATAGTTCCCTGACCAGGGATCGAACCCACGCCCCCTGCGGTGGAAGGATGGAGTCTTAACCACTGGATGATTAGGGAAGTCCCCTTAGGTTTTGAATATTTGAAATTATGTGATGTAAATACTTTAATAAGGTCTCACTTCAGGTGTATTTTGAAATAATGTAACCCTTCCATTTGAAAAATGTGAAAAAAACAGCAAAAATTTCCAAGTTGGCAGGTCCAGGGATTTGCGAGATGGAGTGACACAATTTCCACAGCCTCGTGGCACCAGGTGAGCTGGTAACTAGGCAAACTCCATCATTTGTCATCCTGTCGGCATCACAGTATTTTTGCCATGCTTTGGAAATTCAGTAAGTGAATCCATTCCTAGTGCCCAGTTATGTGATCAGTCACTGTTGTTAGAATTGAAAATCTTTTTTATAACCTGTAACAATGGCATCCAAGTGTCAGTTAAGTGGTGGAGCTTGCGGTAGTGTTCCCAAAATGGAGCCAACATCAATAGCTTTGCACTGGACGTCAGAAGTGCTAAAATGCCTCAAAGAGGGCTGAACAAGCACCACGATACATACAGCTGCCAATTTAGGAGCAAGCCTTTTCCAAGCCATTGGAAATGGAGCTGAGAAAATGGAAAGCAGCGGTTAAAAGCCCAAAGCCTGCTTCCCTGGTTATAGATGTATATACAAAAAGAAGCATCCCTCCCATTTGACCTGTACTTCTTTGGGAAGATTAATCTTATATGAAGTGAATTTCAATTAAATGTGACTGCCCTGTGCTAAACTCCAACTGGAGTCCTCACCTTTTCTTACTATGGAGAGAACGGCCACCAGATTAGTTCTGCTGAAAGGTGGATCGTGCCACTCTCCTGCTCAAAAACCTCCTGTGGCTCCCACTGCCCACTGAAATAGGTCCTAGTATTCAAGCTATTCAATCAGAGTGAGGAGTCTCCCCTGGGTACCAGAGGCTCCCAAGGGTGGGGTCAGGACCCCTACATCACATGCACACTCATACCAGCAGGGCCACACCATTGAGACCCCCGTCAGAACCTAACTGTTGGGTTGAGGCATTTATGTATTGGGAGTGGAAGTCTGATGGGGTCTCAGTACCTGGGATGGGATGGGAACGCCTGGATCCCCAACAGGTGTGGTGTTCAGTCAGTGCCCGGCACACAGTAGGCCTTCATTAAACATTTGTGTGGTGAATGAACGAACGGTCTTTACAAGAATCGTTGCCTTTGAGTTCTCTACCCTCAGGGACAAAAAGACCAAGGTCACAAACGTGAAGGGGGTCTCCAGGATCTTAGGCCATTCTGGGATTTCATCTCCTTGGTGTAGGCTAGGGAAATGACCTCGGTAATCAAAAAATTTAAACATTTCTTATGTTTGTCTAGGGCAGGGTTTCTCAACCTTGACATACTGGGCTGGATGATTCTTTGTTGTGGGAGCTGTCCTGGGCATTGAAGGCTATTTAGCTGCATCCCTGGCCGCTACCCAACTAGATGCCAGGAGCGCCACCCCCCAGCCCAAGGCGTGAAATCAAGGATATCTCCAGACTTTGTCAAATGCCCCTGGGCGGGGGCTGGATTACCCCCAGGTTAGAAACACTGGTCTAGGGCAGTGATTCTCACCTCCAGTGGCATACTAGAATCACCTGGGGAGCTTCGAAAAAAAACCCTGATGCCTGGGTCCCACCTTAAGACATTCTGATGTAATTGGTCCTGGGTAGTGGCCTGGGTACACGGAATTTTAAAAGCTCCCTAGGTAGTTCTAAGATTTAGCTAAGTCTGAGAGCCACTGATTTAGCACTGGGCAGCCTACAAGTTTTATATGCATGACAAGCCTCACGAACCTATCTGTGTAGGAAGGGAGCGGGATTATTACTGTGAGTTTCTGACTAGAGATGTGAGGTCCAGAGCAATGTGGTAGCCCTGTGAGTGGTGGTGTTGGGATTCCATCCCAGCACATCTACTCCTAACCCAGCGCTCTTCCCAAAGGGCAGGGCCCAGCCTGGGCAGGTTTGGTGTTCAGGGTCCTCAATGTGAGTCTTTCCTTTCCCAGTGGTTCTTCCTACCCATGGTGTCCCCCCTCCTCACTCAGTGTCCCCATTTCTTTATGCAAAGGCACAGCTAGCAGTCATTTACACTTTAGTGAGAACACAAGGCTGCTTTTCTTCTTCCAGGGGGATTAGCAAGTTATGCCTCATCTGTAACAGTGAAGAGGAAGGCTTTACATAAGCCCATAGATGGGGTGCGGATGGTTTTGGGGTGATGAGGTGTGTATTCATGACATCTCTGAAATTAAATCCAATTGGCAATTGTCTTTCATTAACGTTCACCTCATCCTAGCTTTGAGTTTAAAATTCTATCCAGTTCCATTTCGTTTACAAACAATTTTTGGAGCATCTCTTGTACACTTGTAAGTGCAGTCATGAAGTCACTGTTGGTCTGACCTTAACAAGGCTCTAAGTTCCGAGGTAGAGGGCATCCTGGCCTGCTTCCGGCACTCACTACACCTTGGCCCTGACTGGACATATGATATGGTAGGTACTTAAAACATAGATGACTGAATGTCAGGCCACAGACCCGGGACCCAGGCCTGTGCCCTGGAGAGAGACCGTACAGGTGTAACATCGGGACCAAATCTGCAGGCGTGCGGCTGAATCTCTCCCATCTGCTCAGGGCTGGCGTCAAGAGCAGCCAGCTTCAGAAGCCTTCAGAGAAAATGTGAGCGCAGTGGGGTTTCAAAGCTTTTCCAAAATAGACATATCGAGCAGAGACCACTTTTATTGGGATGGCTTCGTTTGAAGAAAAGGGAAAGAGACAAAGCCAGGAGAGACAGACTCTGCTAACAGATGCAGGCTGGCTCTCTGCCCCAGGCTGAGCAGAGAGGGGGACCCTGTCCCCCCCTTCCATGCCACTCATTCCTCGAGACTAAGGTATGTTCAGGCTTCAGTTCACCTTTTTGAACACTTGCTTGCAGACCACACCCTGCGCTCTCATCTCCTGAAACAAAAACAGATTCTTGTTATTGGCCAAAGCAAGGTCACACTTGGGGCTCAGAGGATCCAGGGGCAGGGACGTGGAAAATACTCCGTGACTGCTATTTCTCCCCAAGAGTTGGTCTGAACTAGACAATTCCTTGGCGAGTCAGTTGAACTGGATCAGTGGACATCGGTCTTGGCTATGCACTACAGACAGAGCTGGCTGGAGACAGATGTGGCTCAGAGCTGACTGACAGGACTCTCAGATGCCTCCCTCCGTCTACTACCCTCGACAAGCCAAAGGCTTTAAGAACGTCAGGCCTGAGCCCAGGTCAGAGTCTGTGTGCAGGGCTGCAAGAAATCAGGGCCAGACACAAGGCTCAACCCCCAAAGGGGTCACTGCAGACCAGGTTTGCAAACCAGCATGGTGGTTCCAAGCTTCAGCCGCACGCCAGAGTTACTGGGGGAGTTTGAAAAATGCCTGGGTTCTAGGCTAGACTGGTATCAGTATCTCAGAGGGTGAGGTCCTGGAATTGCTATTTTTAAAAGCTCCAGGGTAGTGCTAATTGCAGCTAAGAAAGTCCATGCTCTGCCTCCAGGGCAACCCCTGCTGAGTGTTGCCAGCAAGAATGACAGCACAGTGTCACCGCACCTGCGGAAGCTTTTTGTTTGTTTGTTTGTTTTGGTAGGAGTCTAGAAATCTGAATATTTATGTGACATCTCCTAATTTTTAAATTACTGGCTGAAGAAATTTGAAGCCCACGGATGGCCAAATAAAAGAGGCCTGTGGCCCGCACTTTGCAACCTCTGGCAAAAAGCCACAGAACTACTGAGCTGACAGGGCCAGTGGAGATCACAAAACCTACCCTCATTGCTCTGCAGTTGAGGAAACAGAGGCCCAGGAGGGAGAAAGGCTCAAGGTCAGACATTGCAGCCCAGGCTCTACACGAGCCGACACTGCCTCTGAATATGATGTGTCTCCTCTCAGCGCTCACATGTCCCAAAGCTCCTGCAGACCCTGACCTTGGCAGGAGCCCTATGTACTAGGATGGCGTTTTGCAGATGAGGTTGAGGGAAGGAAGGCACCTCCCCAAAAGTACGCGGTGAGTCAGAATAGACCCCAGGTCACCTGGACGAGGCTCCTTTCTCAGAAGGAAAGTAGCTGGGGAGTTCCAAGGTGGCAGAAGGAATGACAGGAGGTCTCTGCTCAGAGGGCAGGTGTTATTTTTAGCCCCCCAGAGGCTAAGGCCCCTACTCTGGATTTGGATGTGCTTTATCCAGACAATGGATAGAGTAGAAGTGGCTTTGACGAGTGATCCCAAGGCTGGAGGACAGGCTGAGTGGGGCCCACACCTGAGCCGAGAAAGGCTTCTCCTCCTCCAACCTAGATTGTAGAGATTGTAAGCAGATAGGGTAGGGAGTCCCCGGACATAAAGAAGCCATTTTTGGCCTGAGCCATTTTGTGATCTAAGCCTGGCTACAGTGCTTACCCTTGAACAGGTCTCAGCAATTACTGATCTTAAGGGAAGTGAAGAAATGCAGGAACCAAGGAAAAGCAGTCAAGGTCAGTGACTTGTTTATCACAGTTCAGTGATAAAACAGAGGCTTGGTTCTTCCTCAAGGAATACACGTAACCAGCTTTGAGTTCCTCGGGAACTAAGGCCTCCACGCAGGTGGAGGATGGGATTATGATGTGGACCTTTTCTGACCCTCATGATTTCAATCAATTAAAGCTTGGGGCTTCCCTGGTGGTGCAGTGGTTGAGAGTCCGCCTGCCGATGCAGGGAACACGGGTTCGTGACCCGGTCCGGAAGGATCCTATATGCCGCGGAGCGGCTGGGCCCGTGAGCCTTGGCCACTGAGCCTGCGCGTCCAGAGCCTGTGCTCTGCAACGGGAGAGGCCACAACAGTGAGAGGCCCGCATACCGCAAAAAAAAAAAAAAAAAAAAAAAAAAAAGCTTGGACTCTGTTGACCTTTGCCCCATTTCAATGCTGAATTCTCCTCTGCTTAAGCCCCTTCATGAATACACATGTGCCCCTGGTTTAAAACTTCCCCAATTTTGCTGTTCAGGGAGACACAGCTTTGGGAAAGGTCCCCGGTGTTCTCCTCACTTGATCCAAGTAATAAACCCTTCCTTCTCCGGATCGCTGGCTTGGTTGTATCTTTTGGCTCGACACGCACCAAGAGGTGAGCCCAATTTTCAGGTAACAAGATCATGTCTTGAGAATCTTAGAGAACTCGCCTGGCTCTGGCTAGCCACAATTTGACATGGTGAAAACAGGTATCATTTGGGAGCAAATGTAAGTTCTATCTTCTGGCTGTGTTACTTGGATGTGAGCCTCTGTGTTCTCATCTCCAAAATAAGAACCTTAACAGTACCTGGCCCATCGGGCTGCTGAGACAATGGAAAGAGATACAGAATGCTCCACATCTCATGCTTCGCAGATGCATCTCCTCCCCTCCTCCCTCTGATTGGACAAGTGGGTCAGCCTAGACCTTGAAAACACATTGCTCAGTTTTTAAAGTCACTCAAGCATCTTCCCCAGGGCCTTGGAAGTGAAGCTTCAGAGCAGAACCAAGGTCCACCCATGGTGCATACTTCCAAAGTCCATCCAGACCCCAACATGACCAGGGCCTCTGGGGCCCAGCTTGGCTTACCTACTCCCGTACCCCCGGAACCTACCAGGTGCAGCTCGTCACCCTCAATCCACTGGGTCCAGCCACGTCCCTCCTTCTCGCCCTTCTGCACACACTCGAGCTTGTCCCCGTCCCAGCTCACCGTGGTCTGCGGAGCCAAAAATCACAGTTGTCAGTCTGGAGCCAGTGGCCCCTGGGCGCTGGGGGAGGGGCAGCCCCAACCTTGAGAATCCAGGGTGCGCTCAAGTCAATTTCATTTCAGAAAATCTGCAGCCTCATACTCCTTGTCCATCACGTGCTCTTATTAAAGCAGGCAAATCGGGTTTTTTTTTTTTTTTTTTGTAGCCG
>NW_020175528.1:446301-466321 GCF_003031525.2 Neophocaena asiaeorientalis asiaeorientalis
GTGAGATCTTCCTGGACCGGGGCACGAACCCGTGTCCCCTGCATCGGCAGGCGGACTCTCAACCACTGTGCCACCAGGGAAGCCCGCAAATCGGTTTTAAACTTCACAAAAACCTTCATAAATTTCATTTAAATGGGTAATTAGGGGAGAAAAAGTCACTGGGGCGGGAGCTGTCGGTGCAAAGGCTGAGAATGGGGCTGGGAAGGGAGGAGGGGTTTCTGAGGGTTGAGCGCACACGAGGTTTGGGGGTGCGTGAGGGCTGCTGGCCTGCATCTCGGTGGTGAGAGGTAGACTTCTTAGAATATCCTGCTCATCCCCAGACATTCATTCATTCATTCACTGTTTCAACCTTTGCAAGGTCTTGGGACACCAAAAAAGAGGCCCCCCACCCGCCTCAAACATCTTTTCACTGCCTGGAGAATGACCTTAGATATACATCACCCTCTGCGGGTACAAACGGCAGCTCTTCCAGGCACTCTCGGCGCTGACTCTGGATCCTCATGACTGTCCACGTGGAGCACGGGCTAGCATCTCTGCTCTACAGATCAGGCTACGGGACTTGCCAAGTCCACCCAGGGGTCAATGGCAGAGCCAGATCTGAACACGGATCTGTGATGTTCAGAGGTCCCCCTCCCCACTGGACTACGCTGCCTCCCTAGGTGCCCAGCGTCACCAGAGTTACAGACCAGAGGCTGCGGGAGCCCAGAGGAGACTCAGGGAAGGGAGGCGCTGGCAGGAGAAGGCACCAGGCTGGGCTTTGAAAGACAGGAGAGCGAAGCGGAAGCAGAGACAAGCAGGCGCTGGGAGAGAGCGTTTCTCTGCGGACCACGACCAGACAAAGGCACAGAGATTGAACAGCGCGGGGCGTGCTCAGGAAGCTCCTCAGGCAGGTTCCGCATTCCAGGGGACCGTGGGGGAAAGAGGAGGAAGCCCCCGGTCTGCCCGCCCGTCTGGCCTCCACCCCTGCCTCCGGCCCCACCTTTGAGTGCTCACATCTTCCCTGAGCCCCGCATGCCCCGCCAAGTACTGGGCGTGCTGAAGGGCAGACAGACAGCAGGAGGAGGCCCAGCCTGTGCACATGGACCCACCCAGAAATACAGGGCTCGAAGTGCTGGAATTTAGAGGGGAGATGGTCCAGGAGCTCACACAGGTCTGGACTGGGACCTGTGTGCAGTGAGCATCTCCCATATCCGCAGCTACCCACCTGCCATCCACATGGGCCCTGCCTCCCCCTGTAGATGTTAGAACCCCATTTGCCCCTTCACTGTGTGGCTCTGAGCAAGTCCATCACTTCTCTGGCCCCCCCCACATCTGTCATATGAGGTGTCAGAGGCCATGAACTCAGCGGCCTTGGCTTTACAGAGGTAAGGTTCTAGGATTCTTCTGTTCCTGCCATGCTCAGCTGAGAGAACAGGCAGCTAGAGCCTGATAAAGATTTAGGAGAGAAAGAGGAATCTGGGAAATGGGTGTGGAGTGAGTGGGCCTCTCCCTAGGGAGCACCACCTCCCCCTTCCTCCCCAACCCCCAGTCTCACTGATCTCTACCGTCCTCTACTGTTGGGATGAAGAATGCAATGAGAGGCGGGCACAAGGGGGACAGGTGGAGCCAGTGTGCCCCCAGCTCTGCACAGGCATCAATCTGCCCTCTGCTCCTGGAGCCCAGAGGGAGAGGGGCACAGGAGGACCTGGTGGGGGGCAGGCGGTTCCTCACCCTGGTGCACAGATCACTCGGGGCACATGTCCAGCCCCAAGCCAGAAAGAAGGTCCCACCTCCAAGTCAGGACAGAATGAAGTGAATGTCTGACGAGGTGGGTCGAGGGTAAAGGCCACTAACGACCTCAGGCCACAGACAAGATGCCCATTCACTGGGTGCCTTGTCCATGCCCAGACTGTGAAGGGAAGTGGGGACTGAAATCAGACGGTCCTCAAATTCAAGGAGCTCGTAAGAACACTTGGCCTCCTCATCAACTGAGCTTCTCTTCATGAGTTTATCCCGAAGTCTACCCTGCACACTGAGGGCTCCAGATGCTATCAGAGGCCAAGAGAGACTCACTGGTGCTCAGTTACAATAGATACACTTCTGTCTCTATTGGAAATATTAGAGTCTATGAGCATATTCATACCCTCTGTCCTGGAAAACTCGAGAAATGATCAAAAAAGAATATAGTAGTAACAAGAATACCTAAAATCTTGTTTCTTCAGCGATAATTAGATTTTGGTGTATTTCTGTCCAGTCTTTATACGTGTGTGTGTGTGTGTGTGTGTGTGTGTATACACACACACGCACACATATATTTTTGTTTTTAAAAAGTTCGGATTGCATCATTTATGGTTTTGCACTCTAGTTTCTTCACTTGATAGAAGCAATTTTCCATTTCAACAGATATTCTTCATAAGCATTATTTTAATTGTTATATAATATTTAGGAAATGGCTATGTAATTTGTAGTGCCCACCTAGCACAAAATGAAAATGAGGGCTCCTTTTTAAAAAATGATTAAGAATTTTAAGACAGTGACAGCAGAGCATTAAACCAAGTGAGGGGCCCTTCTGGGCACAGAAGCCTCTGGGACTGCACTGGTCACAGGCCCATGAGGACAATCCTGGTAGTATTTCATTGTACATACATACTTACTTAGCCCATTACCCATTCTTGGACTTTTAGGTTATTTATAATTCTGTGCTACTACAAAAAAGACTTCCTTGTATACAGTTTTGAGCACAACGTTTATTTAGAATAAATTTCCAGAGGAAAAACTGTCACTTGAAAGAGTGAGCATATTTTTAAGGGTTTTGATAAGGATCACCACCTTGATCTCCAAAAGGCTCACACCTGCTTCCCTTCCAAGGTCAATGTCAGAGAACGAGCACGAAAGAGATGTCCATTAATAGTAAAGCAGGTTAGGGGCTTCCCTGGTGGTGCAGTGGTTAAGAATCCGCCTGCTGATGCAGGGGACATGGGTTCGAGCCCCGGTCTGGTAAGATCTCACATGCCGTGGAGCAGCTAAGTCCGTGCACCACAACTACTGAGCCCACACTCTAGACGCCAGGAGCCACAACTACTGAGCCCACGTGCCACAACTACTGAAGCCTGTGCACCTAGAGCCTGTGCTCCGCAACAAGAGAAGCCATCACAACGAAAAGCCTGCACCCTGCAACGAAGAGTAGCCCCCGCTCACCGCAGCAATAGAAGCCCGCGTGCAGCAACGAAGACCCAACACAGACAAAAATAAATTTAAAAAAAAAATCTAAAAAAAAAATAGTAAGGCAGGCTAGGGAGATTGGGATTGACATATATACACTTACATGTATAAAATAGATAACTAATAAGAACCTGCTGTATATAAAAAAAATTAAATTAAATTTAAAAAAACCCAGTAAAGCAGGCTTTGCTCCTGTGCTAACATGTTACACTTTCTGATTCATTTGACATCTTTTAACAGGGACCGTTTGGATATAGATAATAAAAATACCTTACCAAAAGAATGATGGATGGTGCAATTTCAGGCTTCATGATAGATCGAGGGATTCAGGGAGCGGAAGGCTCTTTGAGTGTAGAGAACCCTTTCTTAGAGCCCTACAAATCAGGCCCTCCAAGAGAAGGATCCTTAATGCACAAATGCTATGTCAGTGTCCAGAGCAGGCACTTTCTCAAGCCCCGAGTTCCCGCTGACTCTTGACCCAGAGTGAGTGGGACAGAAAAGAGACTATTCTCGTCTGTACTGGATATACAGAGGCTGAGCTCAGAGAGCTTAAGTGACTTTCTCAGTGTCACCCAGCTAATGAGGAAAACAATTTGGGCTGGAACACGGGCCTTGCGTGACTCAGTGCCCCCTTGTTTCCCAGGCCAGGCTACACACCCAGCCAATGTCTGCTCAGTTTTTTGGGGGTGCAGAGAAAACATGGGCATTATGCTAAGACTGAGCAGCCCCCGGGAGGAACACACTTTAGTTCAGCCCAACCATTGCTGGGTGTGGGGTGCTGGGAGCCAGAGATGTGTCCTGAAAGCCCCTGGGCTAAGAGATCACCGAAGAGACGGGCAGACAGAGGAGTGCCAGGCAGTTACGGCTCAGGGTGGTAGGTGCTGCCATCAGGGGAAGCACAGGGGCTGCAGTGCCCAGGAGGGGCCCTCACTCTCAGAGGAAACGCAGCTAGGTTTTTAAAATGGGAAGGCATCCCAAACAGAGTGAATAACGACAAGCAGGCCAGTGCTGAAGGAGGGGCAAGTACGAGGCTGGGGGGTAGACAGGGTCATAGCGCCAGACTATAACTGGGACTGTGGCCTGGAGCATGTTTTCAACGCCCCCCAGTGCTGCCTGCGCCCTCACATAGCCCCATGGCTCTGATCTGCTGGGTGGAACACTCCCCAGTGGGCCAGGGAGTCTGCCGGGCTGTCCTCTGGGAAGCTCAGCTGTAATTTACCCTGGGCTTCAGGTACCTGCCGCCCTCCCACCCTGTATCAGGTTGACCCAGTGTTGTCAGCATCGTCAACAGACCTGGGTCCTCTGTCCCTAACTGTGTGGAATGACCTTGGGCGATAGGATGAACCTCTCTGAGCCTCAGTGCCCTCATCTACAAAAGGGGGATTCATGGTACCTGCTATGGCAGACTGTTCCATCGGGGCTCCCAATGGGTCACATGACATTCACGCCCTTGTGAGGCCCCACCCACATTGATTCTGGCCTTGGCTGTGCGACTGGCTCCGGCCAACAGGACAGCAGCCAGCGTGAGGTAAGAGGCGCCTTCAAAAGCCCTTGTACGCTGGGGGCTCGTCCTCTCGGGACCCTCGCCTCTTGGAACCGAGCTGCTGTGCTTTAAGGAAGTGAAGGCTATTCTATTAGAGTGAAAGCCCACATGACCTGTCGAAGCTGAACAATAACTAGAGCCTTTCTTTTTTAAGTTGGAGATTTGTGAAGAAGTGCCGGACAGGCTATTCACCATGGCTAAATGTTTCAGGAGCTCCTTCTTTTCCGGGAGACTTGGCTCCAAGAGGAGAGCCTGCAGGGGCTGCCTGCTGAGCCGGGTGCCCGGGAGCCCTGCGATGTCCGCTTCCCCTAAAATTTAATTAGTCTTTGTTTAAAAAGAAGATCTATTTGGAGACTCCCCACGGACAGCCGCGATGGCTCTGAAAATGCGATTTAGTTCTCCCACTTTGCTGTTCCATGTTCACATGGATTTTCCTTTCTAAGCTTTGTACCCTGTGGGAATAAACCAGCCATTTCTCAGAGGATCAGATTTCTCCTAAGAACAGAAAAGGGGGGCGGGGAGTCAGGGAGCAGGACCATCACCTACAAACAAATGAGAGGAAAGAAGCAAAAGAAAGAACGTTGGGAGGGGGATGTGGCAAACAATGGTCACTTGTTTCCTTGTGACACGAAACATAGCTTCTGGTAACGAGGACTCCTTCTGTGACCTCCCTCTGTGGTGAGCAGCCACCTCTGCCACACCAGGCAAAGTCTGGGACGAGGCTCAGCTTGCCCTGTGAATGCAGATCTGAAAGGGTCCTTAAGAGGTCAATCAGTTCAGTCGCCCAGCTTGGACACTCACCATTGCTTAATCCATTTAATCAGGGTCTAGTGGGGGAGTTTCAGGCAAGAAGATGTTTCTGGTGCTTTTCAAGTGACACAGGAAGGCAGATGCCAGTGGGGGCTGAGGTGGGCATGGTACCAACCATGGGGATAGGCAGAGGCTGCCCAGAACCCCACTTCTGGGAACTCCACCTTGGAAACGAAGCCCAGACAAACCCAAGAACGGGGGGAAAGTGTGGCCACCTTCAACTCCCCTCCCAATGGTAATTCTCACCACCTAGACCATCTGAAGTCTGCAAAAGAGCTGGTGCCCAGGGCAGCTGGTTCTAAAGCAAAGCCGGTCTCACTTTTCTATTGAAAACTAATAACCTCCAACACTTTGGCCTTGTCAGCAGCTTTCCCGGAGATACATGCACCAAAGGGTGAGTGAAGACAGCTTTGTATTACTCTGACAGGGGACTGTCACTTCAAAAGCCGTTATCCAGCTCCCCTGACCACTTAGAAACCCGAGCTGGCCCTGGGGTGACATAGAAAACTCAGCTCCCGCAGGCAGCCTGGGGAAGCTGGCTCCAAGGAAGCCTCGAGGCCCCTCACCCTGTATGAGTGACCTATACTGGGAGTGACAGACCGTTCCCACTAAATGGCCTCATCTCTTGGCAGTGACCTGGCATGAACCACAAATAGTGGGATTCAACTTGGCTGCCAAGAATTTGTGACGTTCCTTAAAGCTCCCACGTGCCCCAAACATCCACTCTCATGAGCAGGGGAAAGATGGATCAGCGGTCCCCCCAACTCGCCCACCCAGCTCTGGGAGGCCCTCTGCTTACAGAGCCACTTTCCAGAGGGCTGGGACTGGACCTTACTGTCTCTGTGGTTCCAGAGCCAGGTCCTCAGAAGGGAGGTCTTGTCCATGGCGGTTCTGCTTGCAAAGGGCAGAGCCAGGACTGACCCAGGTCTGACTCCCAAGCCTGTGCTCTTTAAATTTAAGGGGGAAACTGAAAAACCAGACAGTGACTAGACACTTTCTAAGCTGACGTGAATCGCTAAAAGATACAAACTGGCCATTCCTCCTGGAGTTTGATGTCACAGTGTGCTTCACCCTTTGAGGGTTTCTGGAATAACGAGAAGGTTCTCAGCCTCCGGTGCCTGTGAAATAAGTGGGTGGGTGGGAAGGGCAGGGAAGGTAACTGAGAACCTGCCAAGTGCCAGGTGTGGTGCTGGGGGCTTTCCACCTCAAGATTTAGAGCCAATCAAAATTAGGCTTGTTAAGTAACCAGCCCAAGCCTCCTTGGGGTTAGGGCTTGAGCCATCATTTGAACCCAGTTCTTTCTGGCTGAGTCCATGAGCTGCCCTGCCTGGGAGGTCAGGTTGGGTGAGCCTCTGATCCTTTCCCAGGGGAACGGCAATGACCTAAAATCAGCACATTCGGGGGAAAAGCCGATTCATTCTGTAAGCATATTAAAGCTAGATTAATAAGGCCTTAAAACACGAACGAGTAATTAGGCACATAAAAGCCATTAGAAGCAACAGCTACAGACCAGTAAAGCCACAGCAGGGCTTCGTGGGCATGGGCAAATGTGATTCCAACACCATGAGGAAGCGGACAGCAAATGATAACACGATTCTTAGGACAAACTAAATGATAAAATTTAAGACTAACGTTGACATGAAATATTTTAAATTCCTTAAACATTCCAGAAAGTGCCCAGGCTTAATTTTAAAACAACAAACCGTCAGAAAGCTCAAGGCCCCATGAGGCCAAGGTTCTGGATGCGGCGGGTGGGGGGGGAGAGTGAGGCTGGAGAAGGTCACAGGGATCCTGTGGAACTGGGCTCAGTCATTGCAGGGGCCCAGCACTGAGGGTGGCCCTAAGGGTGGGCTGGACCCAAGCTCTGCCATGGAGCAGCTCAGGCTGGAGGGAAGACACGCATGTAAACTGGCATCAACAGCACCTGTGTGTTGTGTGCTGGGTACTTCCCGGTGTAAGTAATAACAGCAGTGTCATTATCACCATCACCATCATCACCCTAAAATCATCTATTTAATACTCACTATGTGCTGGGCAGGGTATTAAAGTGTGGGTCATATCAAGTTGATTCTTTAAACCTCCTGGAGCAGTTATGCTTCTCCCCATTTTACAGATGTGGAGACTGAGGCTCTAAGGTCACCCAGCCATGAAGTACGGAGATGAGGTTTGACTCTACAGCCCATGCTCTTGGCTACTGGGCTCTGCGGTTCCCTGGTCTAAGCTGACCCTTAAATGAGCAGTAAGGCTTTGCATCATGGTTCTGCGTAAGGAAGCATCATTTAGCAAATGCAGGTGCCACACCTGCACACCAGCCTCGTGTGCTAGAAATAGAGGCAGGGAAGGTGAGGATTCTGTTCTCAAGAGCTCACAGACTATTGAAGACAAGCAGACAGAGAATTCCAGCAAAACGGCAAGTGCTGGGTAGAGGCAGGTGATGGTGATTTTGTCAGTGGGAAGGCACCTCGTCCGCCTCTGAAGTAGAGACAGAGGTCTATCAGGGAAGGCTTCCCGGAGGAGGTAATGCTGGAACCGACACCAAAAAACATCAAGAGAGTCAGGTGAAGAAGTAGAAACTGGAAAAGAGGAACGAGGGAATCCCAGGCAGAGGGGACAGCCTGCACAGAGGCAGGGAGGTCAGGGGCTGCATGAGTGAGGCTTCTAAATGGGCTTTGCCAGGCTGGACTCTCATGGCATGACACTCCCCAGGGAGTGTGATCCTGCACCTCTGACCCTAGAAGTTACCAGCATCTCTTCTTCCTCACTTCACACCTACGTGGCTCCAACCAGCCAAACCTGATACAATGGAAAATCCAAATATTTGCTTAGCTGGCAGGCGGAGCTGGCTTTGCTACTTGGGCAAGTGTAAGAAATCGGCCTATTCTCAGGTTCACCTGCAGTGGGGGTGGAATAAAGGAGGGGCCGTCCTGCCAGAAGGTGCTCAGAGGGGCTCAGGAGGGCAGAGCCCACCCAAGGCCTCACCTCTTCCACGAGAGTCTCCGGCCCCTATTTTCTATCTTTCAAGGCGAACAGAAACAAACAGTTCCCAGAAGATAAAAGATGGTTGCTCAGTAACCAGGGAAGAGAGAGCAGGTCAGGGTCTCTTGACCAAGAGTTCTCTGGGCTCTGGAATCCTTTTATTCACTGTAGGATACCAGCCCCTACCTCAGAATCTATGGCAGAGAAAATGCACATTACCATTTGTTGAATCAACAGAAGAATGAATGGCGGAAAACATTCCAGGGGTACTCTTGTAATTGACACCTTTTTGTAAATGACAAAATATCCCAGGTATGTTTCTTCTTCCATAGATTAGTCTTACATAAACAAGTTAACCACTGGAGTGACATTGGCCCGGAGTTTCTGAGGCCTGGCGCGCTTAGTCATCATACCAGGAAGAGCATGAGTCATGGTTTCAACCCCCTTCTCCCCAGCTCTGAACCCATGTCCCTACTGCTCCCATGTGAACATCTTCCTACCATGGATGCCATTGCCATTGAACCTGGCAGGCTGTGGGGCTCGTCTGGCCAGCAGACAGCAGCTTGCCTGACTGAGCTGGGCGTTCAGGAGGGACCTGAAGATGGCCTTGGATAGAGGCGGGCCTGAGCTCCAATCCATCCCCACCTCTTTCTAGCTGGGTGACCCCAGCAATTTACCTTTTGAGCCTCCATTTTTTCATCTGCAAAATGGGGCTAATGAGTCCCGCCACAGAACAGAGCCACCAGGATGAAATGAAACAAGGGGTCGCAAGGACCTGTTGCAGCTCTGGACTCTCAGTAAGCACTGGTTTCCCCTCTGCTCTTGGCCTTGCGGCCCACCCCACTGCCCCGCACCGTCCTCCATCAGGGTGGAGAGGCAAGTGCCCTTTCAGGCCAGCCTCTGCACATGTAACCCCGCTAGCTCTTCTCTGGATGGCCAGGTGTCCCTTCACACATCGCCACCTCCAGAATTTGTCTTCTGGAGCACACAGTTTACAAGGTGAGAGAATTACTAACAACAGCTCGTATTGATGGAGCAGTTGACTGCAGGCTTTCTTGCATCCAATCCTCATTGTGAAGTAGCTTGTGAAGTAGATCCCTTACTTGATAATAACTCCCATTTCACAGACAAGTGAAGGCACAGGGAGGCGAAGTAACTTGCTTAATGCCACCCAGTTTGTAAGTGGCGGAGATGGGATTCCAAAGATGACAGTCTGGTTCATGGACTGAACCGGTTATGACACAGCCGGACTGCCAGGTCTTCCCTCAGAGGGAGATGGGCTGTGAACAAGTAAGAGCTTAGAGGAGGGCCAGGAACAGCTGCCCTCAGCCCGGAAGCCGCAGATCTCGGCCAGCAGCGCCAAGCCTGGCACATAATAAGCATGAGAGACATTAACTGTTATTATTATTACAGGCAAGAGATATTCAGAAGATGGGGAAAGGGGAGAGAGATATTAAGAAGCAGAATCTATGGAACTTGTGGACTGATTGCCCATAAACACTTACCATTTATCTTCACAGCGATCACTTTCATGGCTACCTAGTGGTCTACGGAATTAAAAACCCACAGTCACTCTAACGGCCTGTGGCTCCTGGGCACTTAGGGACACCAGCAGAAGGCAGCCTGTTCTGTAAACCACACAAAGTTGGGAGTCAGAGAGATCTGAAGTTCAGTCCCTGGGCTGTAGTTAACTGGGAATGCGACCCTGGCAGGACCTCAGGTCCCTGTCTGTTAAATGGGAGAGTAGCCCCTCTGTGCTAGGATTGTTGGAGGGCTGAATACATAACATATATCAAGTGCTTTTGGAGGTGGGTGCAGGGCTGAAGGTGAAGCCCTGCGCCACTCCCAACACTCTGAGGCCATCCTTTCTTCCTTCAACTCACACGCCAGCCTCCCACGCAGGGCCTGCCTTGGGTGGCAGGCAGCCCAGGGAGGTGGAGTTCCCACCCTGCCTGCAGAGACCCAGCTCCAGGCACCACATACCTTCTCCCACCCCCACGGAGTCCTTGTGGGCTCTCCTGCTACTTGAGATCAGCCAGAAACGAGAGCCCAGCCCTGACAGACCTGCAAACTTCAGCCAGAGAATAATATTCCAACTCCCACTGTGTACTCACCGGACACCAGGCACTGTGGTCACAGCTTAGTTTGCATAGAGCACACTGAACTTTTCTAAAGTATCTTCCACCCGACGTGCTCCCCCACTGAGATGTGGAGTCCATGTCCCCTTCCTTGGGAAGACGGGTGGGCCTTTGTGACTGCTTCAACCAACAGAGTATGGCAAAATTCTTGCTATATGACTTCAGAGGCTAAGTAGATTATAAGAATGTCATACACTCTGCCTTGTTCTCTTGGCCCTCTCGTTCTCAGAACCCACTGCCATGTTGTAAGGAAGCTCAGCAGCCAGTAGAGAGTGAGTATGAGTGAGCCATCTGGAAAGTGGACCCTCCAACACCTCACGGACATTGCATGCCGCAGGGACAAGTCACCCCCTTTGAGCCCTGCCTAACTGCAGATTCATGAAGAAAATAAACAACTGTTATTGTTTCGGAGTTTCGGAGCACTAAGTTTTGAAGTGGTTTGTTACATAGCAATAGAAATTTGAAACAATTCATCACCGCATTTAATTTTCACAACATCCCATCAGTGGTGCTACCTCTGGCTCCTTTTTACAAATGAGGACACTGAAGTCCAGAGGGATAGAGTACCTTCCCCAAGGAAACACAGCTGGAGAGTGGACCCAGGATTCAAATCCAGGTTCATCTCAAAGACAAGCCTCCCCGTTGCCCTGCTGTATCCCATGCTTGTCCAGCTGAACACACTACGGGTATCACTTATTCGGACCCTCAGTTGCAGACCATCATGGGCTGCTGCAAGTTTGGTGTCCCCAGGCAGACTCCATCCACAGGGACTGCATCTCTCCACTCTCATTCATCCCCCATAACTGGGCACCCTTAACCCCAGCACAGGCTTATTATACTGAATCATGACGAGAGCATCGCTGGAACCCGGGCGTGGGCCAGCCCACTTCCTCATTTCTCTTTCTTAATAGTTATGACAAGCACGATCTTTGAACCCACGGCATCGGCATTAGTCAGGAACTTGTTAGAAAAGTTCTTGGTCCCTGCTCTAGACCTTCTGAATCAGAAACTCTGGATGTGGGGCAAGTTCAAGTCTGAGAACTACTGCTTTAACTACTTACGTGGTTTTTAACCTATGATCTGTGAGCTCTGTATGTCATAGGATGTTTTTAGGTGCAAGCAACAGGAAACCAGTTCAAATAGTTTCAGGGGAAAGAAAGGGCATGTATTTGCTGGTTCTAGTACAGACGAAAAGTCTCAGAATGGCATTAAGTGTCAGGAGTTCCAGCAACCCTCCGATGCTGAGGTTTGTCTCTCTCTCTCTCTCATTTCTGCTTATCTACCAGCCTCATCTTATTTTCTCCTTCTGTTGGACTTCTGCATGCAGCCATGGAGGGTGGCAGGAAACGTACGACTGGCCCAGTGCAGGTCAAACGCACAATCATGGGACAGGCCACGGGATACTGTCATGGCCCTGGTTTAAGGTGCTCATCCCAGGAGACACAATGTACTGGGATTTGCAGCTTCACCAGAACCCACAGGTAAGTAGGGGTCATTCCCACCAAATAAGGGGAGCAATGACGGTCAGAAAAACAAACAGCTGTAATCCTCCAGTAAACATCTGGCCAACACAAGTTCGCTTTGCCTGCAGTCTAGGGTATCAGAAGGGCTTTGCCCACTTATTGCACATAGTACTGTGGCTTCACCAGGCCCTGTCTTCTGTGCTATCACCATGGTCCTCAGAATTTGCTGTGAGCCGGGTGAAGCAGCAATCGTGATGCCCATTTTGCAGATGTGAAAACAGAGGCAGCGGGTCCAGTCATTTAAGGTCACTTTGTTAACTAAGTAATAGAGGAGGATTTAAAACCAGATGTCTGACTCCACTACCAGCACTCCTTCTCCACACCCCCAAGCCTTGTCAGTACCGTCTGTGCTCACCTCCAGGTTGCGATGAGCCTCACAATAAGGAACTCCGCAGAGCTCCACAGGAGACCTTGTAACAGCTTTATAAATAAACTAGTTAGAACCCTTCCTCTGCCACCAGCTGGCTGGATGACCTTGGGCTGATTCCTCAACTCGGAGCCTCAGATTCCCATCTGTAAAATGGGCATAATGATGCTCGCTGAACAGCATTTGCTGTGGGGACCAAAAGGGAAAAAGTGCTAAAATCATCTGGGACAGGCATGGCACTCAGTAAGGATTTAGCACGTTATTTTCCTTTGTTCCTGCCTAATAAAAAACAAAACCTAACAAACAAGTGTGATTCTTGAAAGTTACTTTGTGAATTTTATTTGGGTTGCTTTAATTCTTCCTTTTGTAATCCTCAAAAGTATGCTGCTGACACCGATTTCAAAGGTCGAAGAACTTTAGCTAAGACATGAAAGAGACTCCGTGTTTCCTTCCTGGAAAAGACACTGCCAAATGCTGGGGGCCTGATCTGAGCAGGGGCGGCTCTCAGAAGGCTTCCAAATCCAACGGCATTCTCAGCTCTGCAGCCCAGGGAGTGAATTCTGCCTTCGGCAAATAAGAACCAAAAAAGAAACCTCTTCAATGAATCAAGAATAGGATCAGAAGAAAGCTGGCAAAAGAATTTAAACCAAAGCATTAACAGCAGTTTGGTAGATATCATGTATTACCATATATACTTAGATGAATGGATGGATGGAGGAAAGTCAGTCAGGGAGGGAAGGGAAGGAAACATGTAAGTGCTGATACGGAAGTGAGAAAACAATGTGCTAAGAAGTAGATTTTTTTTTCTTTCTTCCTTCCTTCCTTCCTCCCTTTCTTCTTTCTTTCTCTCTCTCTGTCTCTCCCTCTTTCTGTCTTTTTCGGCTTTAGATAGAAATATTGACAAATCACCTTCTCAATAACTACATGGCTGGATGGCTTCTATATTCGAGGAAGATTTCTGCACAGATCCACCAGAAACAGTAACAGTGATAACCTCTGGGGGGTGGGAATGAGGCCAAGTAAGGGAAGGGGTCCTTTCCTTTTCAGTCCACTTTCTCCTGTGCCATTTGAATTCTTTTTTTCCTTTTACAGTGAAAACAAAGAAAGCAACAGAGGGCTGGAAGTGGAAGGCAGGCTCTGTGGAAGGGGTCATCCTGAGTTCAAGGCTGGAGATGAAGCCAAGGCCTCAGCCTGGGAGGAGGTGCTGGCTGCTGAGTGAACATAGCTGCCTCCCCCAGGGAAAACCTGACCTGGTGTCCACAGGGATGACAAATGGCCCTTCTGCCCCCACCATGCAGAGCCAGGCTCCCGGCTGGGAATTCTGCCGAGGCTCGTCTTCTCCCACAAAAGCTGCTTGTGCCGGGGGAGCTGGGAACCAGGAACCCGATCATTCCTTGTGCCGAAGGGCTCCCTGGCCCCGGCGTGGGGAACGGTATTTGAAGCCAAGGAGCATCTCCTTTTTGGAAGGTCCCCACCCTGCCAAAGCCTCCATCTGCTAGATTCAATAAATAATACTGGTTTCAAACTGAACCTGAGATTTCATTTTAATGGATAAAGGCGTGCAGGAGGCGGTGGAGAAAAGCTGAGTCCAGTCTTGATACACTTCTACCAAAACCACAGCCCTGGCTACTTGTGGTCATGTAAAGATCTGAATAGAAAAGACTGCAAGTGGGAGCTGAGCGATCCTGGCTACACAGATCTGAGCCCCTCCACCCATCAGCCTGGGGAGAGACCGCAGAGCCATTTCAGGTGGTTCTGGGCATGGACTGCCATGTCCACAGGGGTCCAGCAACGGACTAAGCCAGCATGTGGCCCTCTACACCTGAGTGCCTAAGAAACATCATGAGTGTTGTCCACTTTTTACAGAGACACAGGTACAGAGAGGTTTCTTTTCTCCAAAGCGGTGGTTCTCAAGGTTTAGTTGCACCAGAACCACCTGGTGGGCTTATTGAAACCCAGATTGCTGGCCCCGCTCCCAGAGTTTCTGATCCACCAGGGGTCTGGCTGGAGAATCTGTGTTTCTCACAAGTTCTCACGCTGCTGCTGCCGCCGCTGCCAGTCTCAGCTTCGGGAACCACTGCTCTAAGGAACACACGGTGCAAACAGTGACGTACGGCTGTTTGATCTTTGACTTTAGGTACCGGGTGGGGGGAGGGCTGTGGAAGAGTGGAGAAGGTCCCATCTTAAAGAAGGAGCTGTGACAGTGTCCTGGGCATCCACAAGGTGCAGGAATAAAAGGGCACCCAGCATTTTCAGCAGTCTTGATTTTACTGGGGTACAAACAGCCAGAAATATGGATTTTTCTATGACATCTTACAATCTTTGGCAATCATTGGCAAGTGGCTCTTAAATTTGTCAAACATTGTGTGAGCCAAACAAAACACATCTGCAGGCCAGATTTCATCCTCTGGCTGCTGTTCCAGAAGACAGATAAGGTTCCCACGGAAAGAGGCAGGAGCAGAGCTCTCTGAGCCTCTGGGCCCTTTGCAGAGGATGGCAGCCTGACCACGCCTCTCCCAGAAGGCTCCCTGGGGCCTGTCGCAGCCACATCCAGGCTCCCCACTGGGTCCTCAGCACTGCCCTCTTTCCCAGCCACACCCTGCACTCTGGCCACATGAAGTCTTTGCAGACTGCACCTCTGTCCCGGATGAAACCCCTCCCAGCCAGGCCTTTTCTGACCTCTGGGCCTTTGTGCACGTGGTTCCCTTCGCCTGAAATGCTCTCCACATCCGCCCTAATTCTTACTTGTCCTTCAAGGCTGCCTCAGCCGTCACCTCCTCCCGGGAGCCCTCCCTGACCACTGCCTGTCCCCCATTCCCCCATCCCTGCCCTCCTAGCCTGCTGTGCTTCCATCACTGCACTGGGCTGTAATGGCCTGAGGCTGTGTCTGTCTCCTCCACTGGCCTGGGTGCTCCAGGAGGCCTTGCTGCCTCTGTGTCCCCGGGCTTGAGCCCAGGGCTGGTGTGGGACAGGTCTGAAATAGCACCTTCCAAGTGCTGTTCTCTTGGCCTTGGCCTTCCTCTCGTCCCCTTTCTGTTCGCCTAATTCCTGCCTATCCTTCAAGCCACTACTCAGACTCTACTTCCTGTGGGAACAGCCCCTGATCTCCCAGACCCGGGGGGGCCCTTCTCTGCCTGTCCTTCTCCATCAACACACCATCTCAGTATGAGTGACTGCTTTGGTCTGCTGCCCACACTACACTGAACTCCACGAGGGCGGGACTCTTGTGCGATTCATCTTAGTAACGCAAGGGCCGCAAAGACAGAGTGAGCACCACGAAATGCTTATAGGACCAAGAAAGGAATGAACAGAACAGGTGAGCAATGAGATCCTTGTAATGTGCTGGGAAGTACATGTTAGAATGAGGCCAACCTGATGCTGAGAGCTGGCTTCCTCGGGCCACTGCTCCCGGCTGGTGGCTGCAGAGCACGGGGAGCAGAAGGGGTAGTGGTGCGCTCTCTTTGGCAACCACCTTGCCCAGGACCCCCCGAGGGGGGTCCCCGAGGACCCTCCAGGCCTTGGCCATGTGTTCTATTGCAGGCAGCTCCCCTTCATTCACAAGCATGAGGCTGGACAGTTGCCATCATTCTATTATCCTAGGCTCTCCCCCAGCCGTGCTCTTCCCTGTGGCCCCCCTCCAGCTGGGCAGCAGGGGAGAAGGGCTTCTCTGCAGTGCAAGGGCCAAGGGAAGGCCAGAGCAGAGGGCCGTCCATCCTCCCAACAGGCAACAGCACGGTTAGCGCGTGCCATCTATAATACTTGGGAGGGGGCCGCCCTGAGTCCCAGGACAGCAAAGGTGACCACGAGTCCTCATACAATGTCATTGAGTTTGCCCAGCTGCTGGGCTCCCTGATCTGTTCACCTACCACTGTCCTAATGCTTAATGGCCGAAAAAAGAGGGTGGCCGTGCGCCCCTTCCTTTGTGTCCAAACCCATCCCATCCACCTCTTTTTTTTTGGCGGTACGCGGGTCTCTCACTGTTGTGGCCTCTCCCGCTGCGGAGCACAGGCTCCGGACGCGCAGGTTCAGCGGCCATGGTTCACGGGCCCAGCCGCTCCGCGGCATGTGGGATCCTCCCGGACCGGGGCACGAACCCGTGTCCCCTGCTTCGGCAGGCGGACTCTCAGCCACTGCGCCACCAGGGAAGCCCCCACCCACATTATTGAGGACCATCTCCTTTACTAGTGATAAACAAACCTGCACATTTTACTTCTTTTTTTTTTTTTGCGGTACGCGGGCCTCTCACTGTTGTGGCCTCTCCCGCTGCGGAGCACAGGCTCCGGACGCGCAGGTTCAGCGGCCATGGTTCACGGGCCCAGCCGCTCCGCGGCATGTGGGATCCTCCCGGACCGGGGCACGAACCCGTGTCCCCTGCTTCGGCAGGCGGACTCTCAGCCACTGCGCCACCAGGGAAGCCCCCACCCACATTATTGAGGACCATCTCCTTTACTAGTGATAAACAAACCTGCACATTTTACTTCTTTTTTTTTTTTTGCGGTACGCGGGCCTCTCACTGTTGTGGCCTCTCCCGCTGCGGAGCACAGGCTCCGGACGCGCAGGTTCAGCGGCCATGGTTCACGGGCCCAGCCGCTCCGCGGCATGTGGGATCCTCCCGGACCGGGGCACGAACCCGTGTCCCCTGCATCGGCAGGCAGACTCTCAACCACTGCGCCACCAGGGAAGCCCCCCACCTCTTTTTTGTTACAAGTAACTGGAGAAGTCACCACCTCCAGAATTCCTTCTGAGATGCCCTCCTCTGGAGCTTCCCTTTGTCACCACTGATCACACTGTGTTCTGACTGTGTGTGCGTCTGTCTCTACCACAAAGACTGTGAGTTCCTGGACATCAGAGATTGTGACATGTTCCGCTGGGTCAGACCGCATTCAAATCCTCCCTCTGCCACTTCCTTAACCTCCCAAGGTCACACAACAAGAAATCCTGCCTTGGTTTTCTTATCTGTAAAATGGGGTTGAAACCAGCATTGTGAAGATTCACTGAGTTAAAATGGGAAAGGTACTTCAGCACTTGAAGAGTACAGGCATACCTCGTTTCATTGCACTTCAAAGATATTGTGTTTTTTACAAATTAAAGGTTTGTGGCAACTTTCATCAAGCAAGTCTATTGGTGCCATCTTCCCAACAGCATTTGCTCACTTTGGGTCTCTGTGTCACATTCTGGTAATTCCCGCAGTATTTCAAACTCTTTCGTTATTTGTTACGGTGATCTGTGATCAGTGATCTTTGACATTACTATTGCAAAAAGATTACGACTTGCCAAAGGCTCAGATGGTGGTGAGCATTTTTTTAGCTATAAAGTAGTTTTTCTTTTTTTTTTTTTGGCCGCGCCACCTGTGGGATCTTAGTTCCCCGACCAGGGCTCGAACCCGTGCCCCCAGGTTTAGAGGTGTGAGGTATAAACTACTGGACCGCCAGGGAAGTCCCTAAAGTAGTTTTTAACTAAGGTATATACACTGTTGTTTACACAGAATACTACTGCACATTTAATAGACCACAGAATAGTGTAACCATGAGTTTGATACGCACTGGGAAACAGAAAACTTCGTGTCACTTGCTTTATTGCGATGTTCGTTTTTTTGCGGGGGTCTGGGGCTGAACCTACAATATCTCCGAGGTCTGCCTATATTAACTAGTATTACTAGGTGATCAATAAATGTTTCATACAGTAATGGATGAGGGTGGGACTGAAACAGCGAAGACAATTAGCCAAGTAAGTGTAAGCCAGCACATTCCAGAGGTGGCAGTGACCCAAAATAAATAGAGATGTTTGTTGTGCCCTGTAAGTACCTCAAGAGTGGGCTGGCACAACCTGACATTTCCCTACAACAGTAGTGTTTTCTCCCCGCGGTGGCCTCTCCAAGGATCCTCCCTGGCGGCCACCCCTCTTCCGCCACCATTCCAAGAGCAGACTCAGACACTAACTCAGATCCCCTTCAGATGAATCAACAAGTAGGGGGGTGAGTCATCCTGGCCCGGGGTTCCTCATCCCCAGACACCGGCACTCCTTCAACCACAGTCCTGACAAACCCCAGACACCTGGTTTCTACAAAGGGTAGCCACAGAGGAGCCTGGCCCCGAGCAGGAGTGTGGGCCTCAAAGTGCAGTCTCTGGAATCTCCTCTGGGAGCCTCAGTCATTGTAAAATATGGGATTACTAACCCCTCCCTCACTGGGCTGTGGTGTAAAGCAGCTGGCACAGTGCAGGGCACAGAGCAGACTCTCAGTAAAGGGTAGGAGGGGGAGGGGAAGAGGCGTAGGGGAGAAGCTTATCAGTAAGCAAAGCAGCTCCCTGGGGGTGGGAGTGAGCTAGCTCTGGACCCAGGACTGGGAAAGGGAGACCCGGAGCACCCTGACCTCCCAGCGACCCCAAGAATGTTGATGGAGGCCCCGGGCTGACCTTCCGGAGGCTGCTGTGGTGGCGCTAATTGGGGTCTCCGGGTCACCAGCTTCCCACCCTTGGGGGCAGGGGGCTCACTCCCTTCCCCCACTGTTGCCTCCTCTGGCCTGGGCTGCTGTGGCACTGACCTACTGAGTAGGTTGTTGGCTGCAAGCTTCAAAGGAAGCTTGGGGGCAGCGGAGGACAGGGTGGGGAAGGGGGTGGCCAAGAGCCAAACCCCACTTTGGGGATGAAGAGGGGCAGGTCAGAAGGCAGAGTCACGGTGCCCCCTGCTTCCTAGAGTGGCTTCGTGCTAGGTCCTGTAGGAAGTTTACACTTCAGAAGGGTTGCCTGTGTTTCATCTTGCTTTCCTCCCTTCTCTCCTTCCTCCCCCAGCCTACAGTTCAGCCAGGGAAGAGAGTCAACAGATTTGCCTGGAATTCCTGCGCAGCCCCTCCCTAGCTGTGTCACTCTGGGCATGTTGCTTCGTCTCTTTGAGACTGTTTCTTCATCTGTAAAATGGGCGTACTGAGACCTCCTTCAGGGGTTGTTACGAGGATTAGATGAAGGCAAGTGTATAAAGCACCAATGCCGGGACACAGCAGAGACTCAACAAACCACAGCTTTCATTTCGGAGGGTATGCTTGATAAGTCGAGAGCTGCCTACCTTGGGGGCTGGGAGCGTGAAGATCTTGGGCCCCTAAGAACACAAAGGTGCTTGTTCCCCTCTCAGATGAACTAGCTTCGGTCAGGACCCCTGGGCAGCAGATGCCCAGGTGTACGCAAAGCCTCACCATGCACTTGCGGTCGTCTATGCCCGTCAGATCCTCCTCAAACTCCTCCCCAACCTGGAAGTCCATGATGTAGTTCCTAAAAGTGCTCAGCGTTCGGATGATCATGTGGTCGCCGTTCTGCACGATCTCTTTGTCTGGCTTCAGCAAGTTGGCGATTTTGCGCAAGGCCACGTTGACATCTGCAGGGAGCGCAGGGGCAGAAAGGAGCAGAGGGTTGACTGGAAAATTCAGAGAACTGTTGCCAAGGTAGCGGGCCCTAGGAGCCCGCTTCTCCCC
>NW_020175528.1:466444-488721 GCF_003031525.2 Neophocaena asiaeorientalis asiaeorientalis
AACAAAGTTTTCTACCCTTATGCTAACCTTTTGAAAACTAAAGCTGCCAACCAAGCCCAGCTTTCCTAATGAAATTATCCACTTCGAGAGCCAACCATCAGACACTGACCACCATGAACCCTAATAAGCCCCGTCCTCCAATTCGCACTTGCTGGTCCCCTGGAGACGCCCCTTCCCCGGTCGGGGTGCTCAGGACGGCGGCTTGGCCGGCGGAGGCAGGCGGGGGGGTTGCCGGCTCGGGAGGGCGCCGGGATCCCACCCCCAGCGGCCCGGCCGGGCGCCCCGGGCAGAGCGCGGCGGGCAGCGCTTACCCAGCGCGCGCAGGTACTCCTCGAAATTCTCGTTGGCCAGCATCTTCCAGTACCCGGTAAAGTCGACCGGCATTTCAGGGGGCGACTGGGGCCGGAGCGGGACAGAGCGGGCGGGAGCAGATCTGGGCTCGCGGTGCGATCCGGGTGGTGGGCGGCCCGGAAATGTGCGCCCTCGGGGGGCAGGGGCTCGTGGGGCGGCGACAGCTGGATTGCAAGCGCGCACAAAGCCAGCGGGAGGATCCACCGTAGCTGTCGCTCCTCCCCCCTCAGCGGGGCGGGGCCGGGGATGTCGGAGGGCCAGGTTGTCCCAGGCCCGCCTCCGCCTAGTTCAGACCTTCAGTTTCCTTCCCTAGGAAGGAAAAGGAGATGGCGGTGGAGGTGAGGGGTGTTTTATTGATTCCAACTTTTCGGTTCCTGCGGGATTCCTTCAAACGCCTTGAACTTCTCACATTCAGCGGCCACTTGAGGGTGGGGAAACATTCTCCTGCGTTTGCTGGAGTGATTAGGGAAGGAGACCACGTACAGGCTTACAGCGCGGGTGGCCGGTGGGGATCCAAGATCCAGAAAGCTGGGCAGTTCAACTCCGGGAAAGAAAAGTTGGGCACTCCCCACATCCCTCCCCCAAATAAAAGCAAGGCTGGGAGACTTCTCTGGTGGCACAGTGGTTAAGAATCCGCCTGCCAATGCAGGGGACACATGTTCGATCCCTGGTCCGGGAAGATCCCACTTACCGCGGAGCAGCTAAGCCCGTGCGCCATAACTACTGAGCCTGCGCTCTAGAGCTCACGCGCCACAACTACTGAAGCCCACGTGCCTAGAGCCTGTGTTCTGCAACAAGAGAAGCCACCACAATGAGACGCACCTCAACGAAGGGTACCCCCTGCTCGCCGAAACTAGAGAAAGCCTGCGCACAGCAACGAAGACCCGACGCAGCCAAAAATAAAAAGTAAAATTAAAAAATAAATAAATTAAAAAATAAAAATAAACAAGGCTGATGTTGCTTGAAGTAAGTGTGGTTAAAAAAAGGCCCTCTGCAGAGTGAAGTTTGAGATCCACTGCTTTATGCAAATGTAAGCAATTATCAGTACACTGTCGACTTTCCCCTCCGCTTTCACCTAGTGGCAGTCCAACACTTCACAGTGCTGTGCACTTAGCTTTCTTCACGTACTCTGTTCTGGAGACCTCATTCTTTTGCAGGATATTCCATTGTGTATCCAGCTTGTCCCCCACTGCTGGACATGTATGTATATATTATGCTCCGATCTTTTACTATAAGAAGCAGTACTGCAATGAAGATCTTTGAGCACATCTTATTTCTCACTTGGTGAGTATGTTATGGTGTTTTAAAACCTCTGTCTTTGCCAGCAAGGAGATGACATAATCATGTGGGTTGACTTTTTGACCTCTATTAAAGACTAAACAACTCTTTTAAATTGCTTTTTGCACAACTCACAGCCTAGGTGACAGCAGGTACATTCTCCTCCCACTCTAGCTCTACAACGGCTCCAACCCCACCCCCTCCCCGCCCACCCTCCCCAGGCTCTTGTGAGTCTTCACACTACATCTGGCTGAGTTAGGAAAAGATACCTCTTCATCAGAGTAGGGGCAGCTTCATCCCAGGGAGTGGCTTGGATTTCAGCCTCTCTCATCTGACCTGCTCTACACCAGGGTTTCTTAACCTTGGCACTGTCTCCAGTTTGGACCGCATAATTTTTTGTCGGTGGGGAGGGGTCTGTCCTATGTAATGTAGAAGTTTTAGCAGCATCCCTGGCTTCTACATGCCAGATATCAGTTGGCACCTCCCACAAAGATGTCTCCAGACATTGCCAAATGCCCCAGGCCGGGGGCCAGGGGGGGCAAAATCACCCCTGGTTGAGGGCCACGGCTGTGGACAGCTGTACCCCTCATCAGGCCTGTTTCCCATCTCATCTCACGCTCACACCATCAGTCGTTCACACAGGCCTTGGCTCTGCAGCCTTCCCTGGCCAGCCCAGGGCTCATCTCAATGGGACAGTGGGCAGCCTATCCCCGCCCCGCCCAGTCTGAAGGTGCACAGCAAGGGCCGGTCAGGGCTGGCTCTCTGCCATGCCCAGTGGGTCCCCTCATGCACTAGGCAGAGGCCGCCCCTTCCCCACCTCTCTAGTCGGTTCTCCTTTGTTCATCCCAAGAAGCCAAGGTCTGGCCGCTGCCCCCTCCCCTGGCAGCTTCGGTCATCTGCTCACCCAGCCTCAGTCTTCTGAGCTGGCCCATGGCGCTTAGTTCAGCCTGCTTTTGCCCGGTTCCTGTCTGTCTTGGTCTAGTCTCCCAGTGGCTAAGTATACTCCTGCCCTGCTGGGTCTCCTCCCAGGAGGGCTCTCCCAAGTGTAGCCCCTGCTGGCTGTGCTGTTACCTGCAGCTGGGGGCTGGTTGTGAGGGAAGGCTTTAGAGGCAGAACACTTGGTTTGAAGCTGGCTGTGTCACTGTGTAGTTGAGTGATCTTGGTTAAGTTGCTTATCCCTTCTGTGCCTCAGTTTCCACATCTGTAAAATGGGGACGCTCTGACTAGCTACCTCTTCAGGTGGTGAGGAGCAAAGGAGATAAGGGATACAAAGGGCATGGCACAGAGTACTGCTCCAGATACACGGCTGTTTGAGCCAGAGGAGTGAGGGAAAAGGCAAGGGAGAGAAGAGGTGCTGGCCTGTGCCCCCTGCTTCTGGGGCCTTAAGATCAATCCAGTGAGTTGCGTGAAAGTGCTCTGTGGACGTGTTGCAGGAGCGTTAAATATCATCACCCTTATCCTTCCTCAGCCCACTCCATCATGCTTGATTTACTCCATTAATCAGTATTTTTGGGGCGCTCCTTTCTATATGGGGTGATATCTCTTGGGATGTGTAAAGCAAGGAGAGAATCTGAGGACCGAGTGTGAAGAGAGAGGGGACCCGTGAGGGGCTGGCAGGCAGTGAGGGCTCCCTGGAGGGGGTGAGGCTCCAGCTGGATGTTGAGGATGGCCGGGATCAGAGAGGTAGGGGAGCGGGGGAACGCAAAAGCTAGGGGAGGAGGGAGAGAGGTGAACAAGGGGGTGCTGAGGAAGGGGCAGACTTGTTCATGGCTGAGAGATTTGTAAACACTCTAGGACATCCTAACCAGACTTCTGTCATTCACTAGCCTTAGAGAAGAGCAGTGGAGATCCTGAGATCCATGACCAGTCCCAGAGAGCCAGCAGGACCACGAAGGAACCAGGCCAGTGGGGAACCACCCTGAGGCTGTATGTGTGAGGCCTGTGAGCAATCCTGGGTTGGGTGGAGGGAGGACAGGAGACAGCCAAGGGCCCCCAAGGTGGTCGCCTGGGGGAGAGGATTGCTCAGGGGCGCTGGGGAGGAAATGTGCCGTTGCATTCGTTAGCAGACTGCTCCCTGGGGATAAATCAGAGCTCAGGCAACCATCTCCATGAAAGGATACCTCGATTTCCCACGATCCTTACAAGCTCTGTGTGAGGCGGGCAGTCCTATTCCCGTATCACTGAGTGCTCAAGCAGCTTGCCCTGGGCGTCCCTAGCTGGTGGAGCAGCAGAGCTTCCCGAGGGCAGTGGGGTTGGAGCAGAGAGCCCTGGGACAGACCCTGAGGCTCCATCCCTCCCCCAGAGATGCTCCTCACAAGAAGCTGGGCGGGAGCATGCCTTCCAGGGCCTACCGTCTTTGCTGGGTCTCCAACTCCCTGAGACTCAAGCGTCCTAGCCGGGGACAGGTGGCCTCACACTCCTGCCTCATGCTGGTAAAGAAAACCTTCCTCATCCACATTTCTCTTCTCAAGAGTTCTTTTTACTTTAGAGACTGGTAAACTCTTCTCTTTTCCTGTGTTCAAATAATATGTATCTGGAATTGTGTTGTGGAGAACAACCCCCTCCAGTCTCTGAGCTGTTGCCGTGCCATCTGAGAAGCTAATGCCTGAAAGTATGAGGGTGACCCAACAAAGCTGCCTCTCTGTGTCCACCATGTTCGGGGGTGAGAGGGCTTGTCAAGAGGCCACAGGGGCTGAGGGGCACCAAGGTCTACACAGGACGCTTGTCTTTGATGCCTTTATGAATATGCAAATATGCAAATGAAACACCAGGTCTTCAAGTCCCAGAATCTTAAACCCACTTTGGGGAGGTGGACTGGGGATTTATTTCTGTATAGAAAATGGTTCTGCAGAGTGGGTTTGTTACCTTTCATTGACACATGACAATTGTTTCTACGGACTGTGATAAACCCTGCGTGGGACGTGTTTCTCTTTCGTTCTTTCTTTCTTCCTTTCTTTCCCTCCCTCCCTCCCTCCCTCCCTCCCTTCCTTCCTTCCTTCCTTCCTTTCGCCCTCCCTCCCTCCTCTCTCTCTCTCTCTTTCTTTCCTCTCACTGTTTTTTGCTTTCTTAACTACTTTATTATGGAAACATTTAAACCTCCATAAACAGAGAGAGAATTAATTGTACACTGACCTCCCATGGATTCAACCTCACCAGCTTCAACAATTATTAACCCATGGCCAATCTGGTTTCATCTATATCCCCACCCATGCCTCATTTTCCAAAATTATTTTGAGTCAAATACCAGATATCACATCCTTTCATCTGGAAACATTTCAGGAAGTATCTCTAAAAGATAAAGACTCATTTAACAAAAATAACACAACACCATTATCACAACTAAAAACCAATAATATTAATTCCTTAATATCATCACATATCCAGAAAGAGCTTACGTATAATTTTTTGTTTCAGTTTGTTCGTTTGAATCAGGATCCAAACAAGTTTCGTACATTACGCAGTCATGGTAACAGGTCTTGGGCATGAGCCTCTGTGCAAGCCGGCCAGCCCAGAAGGAACAGAACATCTGGTGGAGTGCAGTAGGCAGGGAGGTGACTCATTTGCCCGCCAGGAGATTGCAAGGGCTGCACGATGGCAAGCACACCTGTCTTGTTCCTTTGTGACCATGCCCCTGGGCCCTAGGGATGAGGGTAGGATGTGAAAGAAGGCAGAAGCAGATCCAAGGACACTCAATGAAGAGACATTTTTGGTAGTGGTAGTTCTGTGAAGAACAGAGCACCCTTTACTTTATCTACTCCAGTCCACCTCCCCAGCCTAACATCCTGCAAAGATACCTGGGTCCCAACTTTCCAATCCTGTGGCCGCACAGACATATATCTGCAATTACCTCCTGGAAAATGAAGCCTGGGTCCTGTGGAATCCTGTGATTTCTGTGGGGCAGGCATAGATGTCAGGTAGGTAGGGGGATTACCCATAAGCTCTGTCGACTGAAAAAATGCACAAGTTGAGAATTATGTTTTATTCGGCAGGCAAAACTGAGGACTTAAGCCTGGGACACAGCCTCTCAGATGGCTCTAAGGGACCGTTCCAAAGAGGGCATGCAGGAGCCGGGATACACAGGGGGTTTTGCAACAAAGACCAGGGAGTTGGAGCATCAAAAGATTACTGTTAATTAAAGAAAACCAGACATCTCAAGTTCATGAATTTAGCGCTTTCCTACATATGGGAAGATGCAAGGGTCTGGGCTTGCTAAAATCGTTCCTTTGATAGGCACCTCAGCTACCTGGGGCCAGTATCCTGTGTTTCTCATCCGGAGTCTCCTCAGGCTGTACTGTCCAGGGCAGCTGCAGCGACTGACGGCTAGATGGCCGGCATTCTGTGTCCATCCTGAGTGCCCTCGGGGCTCACCCTAGGCGCGGCTGTAATGTGATGGTTTGATGGCTGCAGCGTCCTTTGCTTACTGATTCGGCAGACAACATTTTTTCATCGACAGTTGGTGTAAGCCCCCCGCCACGTGAGTTCCGAAGCTGTGCCAGGGAGGCAACTGTGCTGGATGTCTCCTGACCTGACAGCCCTAGAGTGGGATGGAGACTTTATGGAATAGAGGCTCACCAACCCGGATGACAGGACCAGGAGGATTTGGGTGGAGTTACAGATGTCTGACAGGAAGGTTCCCCAGGGCACTGGTTCAGCTGAGAGATCTTGTATAGTGGCATAGCTGGTAGGAAATCAGAAGAAGTCAGTCTTTGAGTTCCAGTCTAATTTCGGTCTTTAAGTGGCCATTTCATCCAATGAAATAGATCAAATGATACAGTGGACGGAAAGATGGGAGATGTCACGATTCCATGCCTTGCCATGCCATGACAATGATGCGGGAAGGGTTTTTGGTCAAAAGCAAAGCAGAGGAATTTTTAAGTGAGATGTCATTAGCAATTGGGTTATAGCAGAGTCGCTAAAAGGTGGGAAAAGGGTCCACATCATTTATCTGCCTACTGGTGGCCAGTCAGCCTACCTCCCCGGGACATGCCCACAAAAGGACTAAAGTGGGAGGTGGCATAGCTTATCGGAGAAGCTAGGCAACTAAGAGCAGCCCTTGCCAACTATTAGATAGAAAATAAGTGTAGGCAGATTCTTGACCCATGTGGTGTTTGCTGCGGTTTCAGTAGGTCCATCGGGCCAGTGACTGGGTAGAGGTGGCCAAGTTTTGTATTTTTTTTTAAATCACTTCCCTTGAGCAGCCTTTCTCAAGTACTTGGTGTGCTTGGCCTTGAGGGTTTGAGATTTAACAAAAGATTTATAAATTTTGTGTTTTCACTTTGATGATACTTTGTTTCTTATTGAAGTATAGTTGATTTACAATGTTGTGTTAATTTCTGCTATACATCAAAGTGATTCAGTTATACATATATATATACACACACACACACACACATATATGTGTGTGTGTGTGTGTGTGTGTGTGTGTGTGTATACACACACATAATGATACTCTTAAAATATATTTTTGGCCAGTAATGAATTTGAAAAAAAAAATGCATCCTACATATTCACAACTTTACCCACCTCCCTGCCTTTTATGGAGGATTGTGGTTTTGTGTGCTTCATCCCAGGCCTTCTTACAGGGCTAGTGGGAGGTGCTGGGTGGAAGGGAGGATTAGAGGTGGCCCCCAAAAGTTGACTTAGTGGACAGAGAAAGAGCAGGCAGCTACTCTTAGAAGAAAAGGGGAGGCCGGACAAAGGTGAGGAATGGGGCTGAGGAGACGGCAGTCCTTGCAGAGTCAAGGACTTTTCAGAAGTAATTGTTATGACTGTGTGTGGGCTTTGTGCTGATAATACAACCTCGGGTGAGATATGACTGCCTTGGGTCTTCATTTTCAGAGGACAATGAGCCGTAGAGAGGCTTGCGAATTGCTCGAGGTCCCATGGGTGGAGTGGCAGGGCTGGGGACTGGATTTGTGTGACCCCAAGCCCAAGGTCTCCTGACCTTGTGGATTATCTCCTGAATGAGGCAAAGGTGTATGGGGATCTTGGTGTCCTGGCTGTGATGAATCAGCCCACGGAAGAAAACCCCAGAGAGAACGTAGTCTCCCGAGTTGTCATCAATATGGAAGCAGAACTTGAATCCCCACGTGAAATGTAAGCACAGGGCATATATTCTAAGTGGAAAAATCTATAAAGAGTTAAAGATTAATGGCCTTAGTGAGGCTCCGGCCAGATTTAAAAAGAACAAATCTTGCCAAACCAATGTTTTTGCTTTCTGGGGGAAGAATTATACAATGAAGAGATGAAAGGGAAGCAGCTGGTCAAACACACATTGATTTCTGGGCAGCACGTGATCTGTCCTCTGAGGACCTCCCTGAGATGGAACACAGAGCTGGCTGTGCTGACCGGGACGAGGGGAGGCCTCGGAGGGGAGGCTCGCTGGGGTAGGACGGGTCAAGGTCACCTGTTCTGTCCAGGGCTAGCCTCAAGGCCTCGGTCTCTGTCCTGTCTCCTTAGAAGCAGTGGAGGTAAACACACTGTTTAGGTGGTTCATGGAGGGTTTGTGTTTCCAACAAGGGGAGAAATAGGCCAGGAGCTCGTTGATACAGGGACAGAGAACACAGTTCAAATAGCGTTATCGTAATCTTTGTAAAGACGCTTCTCATCTGTGACCTCCCTTCCTGCTGCATCCTGCCCTCTGCCTCTGGATTAGAGTCCAGTGGAATGAAGAGCTGGGCACTAGAGTCAGACTGGTTTTGAACCCCAGGCCTACCATTTCCTAGCTGTGTGATCTTGGGTAAGTTGCTTAATGTCTCTGAGCCATCATCTCATAGGGTAGTTTTGAGGCACCTGGCCCACACATCCTCAATAAATTCTAGTTTCCTTCTCGTCCTTGTCATCCGAGGCCCTTCACTGTCTGATCTCAGCATCTTCTCCCAGCCCTATACTCTGCTTTCCCTTGAGTCACCCTCTTGGGCTGGTGGCTTTGTCTTCTGTATCGTCACAGCCCAGCCTCACTCCTGCAGGTCCCTGGTCCCAAAAGCCTTCTTCTCCTCCGCATCCATCAAAGTCCTCATGTTCCAGTTTCGCTGTGATCTCTTCCCTGAGTTCTGAGCGCCTGAGCTCTCCCAGCACGTTCCTGTTGCTCACTGCCTTAAGCGGACAGAGCTTTGATTTCCGGGGAATCATGTGTGCACACGCCTGCTTCCGCTTCCTCAATGAGACTGTCAACGCTTTGTGGCCAGTGACTGTGTCTCCCAGCACCATGTCAGGAGCTGGGCACACAGTGGACACACGCCGAGAGAACAGGGGGGACGTGTCAAAGCTGCAAGTGATGGGTGCTTTCAGCAAACGGGCACCTTCTAGGCGCCTAGAGCTGGGCTGGATGCTGAGGACACTGCCATGAGCGAGACACGACCCCGAGGAAGTTACGTCTAGTGGAAGAGAGAAATGTAACAAGTGGAGGCTTGTACAAGGTGCTTCAAGGACAAGATGGCGGTTGAGCACAGGGATGGAATCTTGGAGGACAAGTAGGCATTTGCCTGACGGAGTGGGGAGACGGTATTCCCAAGAGGGAACAGCACATGCCACACAGAGAAGTGTAGGAAAGCCTGGTGTCTTCAGGGAAAGTGGGGGGTCACGTGTGGCTGCAGCATGGCTAAGGGGGAGTTCTGGGGGGACGGGAGGGGTGGCATGGTCCAACACAGTGGAAGAAAATGTTGGAGGGACAAGTGGAGCCAGGCCATGGGGACCCTTAGATGCTGCAGCAAGGTACTTGGCCTCTGTCCTGAGGGAAAAGGGCGGCCACTGAAAAGTTTAAGTACAGGAGTGTCACCATGAGGGAAGGGAGAGACACGCAGTCATGGTAACAGGCCTTGGGCATGAGCCTGTGTGCAAGCCGGCCAGCCCAGAAGGAACAGAACATCTGGTGGAGTGCAGTAGGCAGGGAGGTGACTCATTTGCCCGCCAGGAGATTGCAAGGGCTGCACGATGGCAAGCACACCTGTCTTGTTCCTTTGTGACCATGCCCCTGGGCCCTAGGGATGAGGGTAGGATGTGAAAGCCTTCTGTCCACCATCCACAAATCCACCATCCATCCAAACAACCTCCATTTATCCACCCTCTAGCACACAGAATACATCCAACACCTACCCGTTCACCCATCAAACCACTCATTCATGCACTGCAGCGCCCCAGTCCATTCCAGTCTTTCCAGGTCAGGCAGTTTAAATGCAGTTCTCCTCATTGACCCTTTGACCTTCCTCTGACTCAGAGGGACGGGGAAACCCTTTGTCAGCCTCAGTCACCTGATACAAAGTGATCCCAGCATGGGTTTGGAGGAGGGGAGGTCCCTGGGGACCAGAGTGGGGAGGGAGGGCTTTCTGGAAGGTGGAGCCTGAGAGGGTCCCAAGGAATGAGTGGTGTTGAGAGAGGCTTCGAGAAGCAGGAAGGGTGTCCCAGCTTAGAGAAAAGGCTCACACAAACAGTGGGAAGCGGGAAACCATGGTTGGTTACAGACATGATCTCAAGCTGTCCAGAGGAGAGGGTTCCTGGATGACCATTCAGAGAACAGGCAGGAGCAAAAGAGAGCGACCAGGGCTTCCCTGGTGGCGCAGTGGTTGAGAGTCCGCCTGCCGATGCAGGGGACACGGGTTCGTGCCCCGGTCCGGGAAGATCCCACATGCTGTGGAGCGGCTGGGCCCGTGAGCCATGGCCGCTGAGCCTGCGCGTCCGGAGCCTGTGCTCCGCAACGGGAGAGGCCACAACAGTGAGAGAGGCCCGCGTACCGCCAAAAAAAAAAAAAAGAGAGTGACCAGACTTGGAGGCTCAAATGCTGACTGAGAAGTTGGGCTTTTCCCATGAGGTGAGGGAGGATGTTGAATGTTTCTGACACCAGAGTGACAGCAGCACAAGGTAAAGATAGTTTAGGAGGAGTTGCCTTGGGAGGGGGTGGAGGACAGATGCGCTCCATCTTCTAAAAGCTCTACAGAGCCTCGGCCACGCTGCTTGCTGAACAGGACACACCCCTCTGAATTTCTTCTTTCTTCTCCCGACTCTTAGATAGCGTCTTCCAGAGAGAGTCCGCTTGCCTCAGGCTCCTGGGGTTTTGTTAGAACTTGGATCTCTGGGTCCACTGCAGCTCGTTGGAGCGCAGGCTGGGAGAGCGCAGAAAAGGGCCCTTTTACCAGGCCCTCCACATTATGCTTATGCCCCCGGCATTTTGAAGTCCCGACTCCTGGCATCTTTACTGCTCGGTTGTCCTGGCCCCTTCCCTGCACCCTGACTCACTGGGTGCTGTACACCCAGCACGAGAGGATGCTGGGTGTACACCGGATGTGGGGTTCTCCCATGAGGCTGGGAGCGACCGGAGGGTGGAGGCCTGGGCTTTCCTGCCTCTACTAGCAGGAGCTTGGTAGGTGTCTGTTAGTCAGTACCATGACGGGAGGACACCCTGAGCCTGACGGCATTTGTGAGCACTGAGAGAATTGTCTGAAACCATCTCCATGGCTGGTCCAGCATTAACATAGATGTGAATGTGTGGGCTGGGCCTGGCTGTTCCAGGAAAACAATACTGCTCATCATGGCCACCATCACCCCGTCCACAGCTGCCCTGCGGATGGCAGGCTTTCCAGCTGGACTGCGGTCTGGTCTCAGTCACTCACTCACCGCATGTTTGAGTTAGCTTTCCTCCCTCCCTTCCTCCTTCCCTCCTTCCTATTCTTCCTCTCCCCCACTCCCCCCCGTAGTTACAAGCAACAGAAACAAATTCTGGAGAATTTAAGAAATGAGGAAATTTACTAGAAGGATTACCAAAGGCACAACGAATTTGGGGCGGGAAAGAGGAAAAACAAATGGGACCCTCTATTGGGAACTGTCAGGACATGGCCACCAGGGCAGACCGACTCCAGGCATTTTTAGTGGTCGATGTGTTCTAGATTTAAATTCCAGGAAATGAGCATCTGGGTGTGCCCTGCCAGACTGAATCCAGTGAGGAAGAGAAGTTCTTAAAAGGAACTCAGGGTGCTGTTAGGAAGGAGAGTGGGTGCTAGGCCTTCACCAGACCATCTGGGTGTTCACCCCGTGGGGCACTTGGTCTGGGCACTGTGAGACATTGAGCCCCTTCCTCTTGTAATAGGGAAGAACAAATCTGACTCCATATTGGATGTTTCTTTTACTTTAACCTTTGTATTCTATTGCTTTTGCTACAAGTTTGTCACTAAAGGGATGTTGCCTGTGAGCTTAAATTATAAATAATGGTCCCTCTCTGGGAACCCTGCCTCCCATGTAATGAGTGTTAAGCTAAAACACCTTGGTTTAGCTCACAGAAAACCTCCTGACTAGGCCCACCTGGCTGCAGGAAGGAAGAAATTAATACATCCCCAAAGCAGGACTTTACCCCCTCCTCTTTTAGTATGAAGGAAGCCTGAACACTAACTCAGGGAAGATGGTGCTTTGGGACACTAGTCCTCCATCTTCTTGGTCTGCTGGCTTTCTGAATAAAGTCGCTATTGCTTGCCCCAAAGACTCATCTCTCAATTTACTGGCCTGTCATGTGGCAAGCAGTACGAGGTTGGACTCAGTAACACTCTCTGGGTGCTGTCAGGTCAGGGAGACAGCCACGGAAACAGGGGCACCCAGGGTGGCTGGGGCCAGGACGGGGACAAGCAGGGGCTCTAGGATCGCCAAGGAGAGGCTCTTCCCAGAGGAGAGAGAGGGAGGTCCCGGCAGAAATTGGGAAAGACAGGTCTCTGGATGACATCACATCTCGAGACGCCCGGGAAATCCACACTCACCTCACAAACATCCACGTACGAACTTGTTGTCCTGCCAAGACGCCAGTTGAATTGTGGCCGAGTTAGGATGCCCAGTGAGGCTGCGAGGTCCGGACAAGGCTCTGGGCTGCTGCCGAGGAGTGGGACCCGCCCCTGGCTTGACACTTCTTGCTCTATGCTTGATGTTGCGTCCTCTGCAGGATCCGGCTGAGGGGACCGGCTCACTAGTCCAGCTGCAGCCCATGTACTCTGCCCTCCCCTGGGAGGCCAGGCTCTCCCAGACCCACGGCTACTCAAGCACAGGCCTGTGGGCCCTGGGGGACTCCCTCTAGTTTCTGCCCAACCCGCCCTGGGCCCCGGTCCGTCTGCCCACAGTGGAGGGAGGAGAGATTGACACCTGGCTGTCGTTCTACTCTCCCTTCCCTTTCTCCCTCCAGGAACGTGCATCTTCCACCAGCATCCTTTCCTATAGCACCACCCGCAATGGAACAGGAGTAGAGGCGTGTACACAGATGGCTGGGTTACCGTGCGATTTTGTGGGCGCTTACCCGAGTGTGGGAAGTGTCCGTCACTTCTTTCCTGCCCACCCTCCCCCCTTGCAGAGACGTCACCGCCACGTGGACCAGGTGGACAAGTCCATCCAGGGCCAGGGAATCTCTTGGGGAGTCTAGAATTGTGACAATGAGACAGGGGTTAAGGTGGAGGGTCACGTGGGCACAGGTGTGCCAGCTGCTGGATGATGAACAGGGGCTGCGGAGCAGAGATAGTCTGGGGATGGGGCAGAGCAGGAGGGAGGGAGAGAGAAAGTGAGAGGAGGAGGAAGGAGAGAGGGGAAGGGAGCGAGGGAGGGAACGCCAATTTCTTCTTTCTCTCCAGAATCCCATATACATGTTCTGTCCTTGGGCCCTCCCATTCCTGACATCTGTGTGACACCTGTGCTCCCACCTCTGTTATTTGGGTGACTTTGAGGAGTTCCTGTGTACCAAAAAGAAAAAAGAATCCTTGACGGAGGCACCCAGCAAACACTAGGAACAGGGTTTGCCTGCAAACTGCTATGTCTCTGTAAGGCGAGTGAGTCCCTGAAACTATTCCACACAGACTGTCTGTTGGAATAAAGAGACGGATATTGCAGTGGCTTGTATGAAAGACAATGAAGGTGACTCCCTGCAAAGGAATACGGAAATGAAATTTTCAGCCGCTCTATGAGATTCTGTTTTCTAAAAAAATTAAATTTACTTAAAAAAAAATCAATCTGGTAACACTGATTAGAATAAAAAGTACACATACCATTTGACCCAGCAGTACCACTCCTGGAATCTATCTCACAAATGCACTAGCTTAAAGGGCTTATGTATAAGGGAGTCTATTGCAGCAAAAAACTGGTAGAAAACTTTAGATAAGAACTTTGTAAACTGCTCCTTTGAGATCTGTGTTCCTCATACAGATACACAGCCTCATACAGAGGCTGTGTTCCTCAAGCGTGTGTGTATAAAAAGGATTCCAAGTGCAAACATGCTTCAAAAACACTGATTTATATAAAGTCAAACAGGTGTGTTTATCACGGGCTTCTCTGAGCTCATAAGATTCTTATTTGGATATTACTTAATGAAATATTTATTGAGCCCCTACTATGATCCAGGAGTTGTGCTGGGGAAAAAGAACAATGATAGAGACAAATTCTTGCTTTCAGGGAACTTGGTGTCACCATCGAATCAGTCATTTCACGAGTGATAAAATTCTCTCACAAAAGAGAGCAGGGAGCTGGGAGTACTGTGGGCAAGTCTAACTTAATCAGGACTCAGAGAGGGCTTCCTGGAAGAGGCGGCTTGAGGCTGAGAACTGAAGAAGAAATGGGAATTAGCCCAAAGAAGAGGATGAGACAGCTTGTGGGCAGAGGGAAGGGTATATGCAGAAGCGCTAATGAGCCCAGGAAGGGAGTGTGAGATACTGAAAAATGCCCTGGGCTGGAGCAGAGAGTGAAAGGGCTGCGGGCCTGGGGTGGGTAGGGCAAGGACGGTGGCGGGGGGCGGGGAGCAGGCCAACCCCAGGAGAAGCCGGGTCTTCACTCCGAAAGCATGTAAAGGAAGCTCAGGAAGATTTTTTTTTTTTTTTTTTTTCAGTACGTGGGCCTCTCACTGCTGCGGCCTCTCTCGTTGCGGAGCACAGGGTCCAGACGTGCAGGCTCAGCGGCCATGGCTCATGGGCCCAACCGCTCTGCGGTATGTGGGATCCTCCCGGACGGGGCCACGAACCCGTGTCCCCTGCGTCGGCAGGCGGACTCTCAACCACTGCGCCACCAGGGAAGCCCGTTTTGTTAAGACACCTTATTGAGGTGTAATTTAAATACCACAAAATCTATCTGTTTAATGTGTGTAGCTTGATGAGCTTTAGTAAATTTATATAAATGAGTAACCATCACCACAATCTAGTTCTAGAACACTCCTAACACCCCCAAAAGTTCCCTTGTGCCCACTGTGGCCAATCCCCAGTCCTACCCTCAGGCAACCACTGGTCTGCTTTCTGCCTCTATAGTTTTGCCTTTTCTAGAAATTTCATACTAATGGAATCATATAATATGTCGTCCTATATGCCTGACTCCTTCCACTTGGCACGTCTTTGAGATTTATCCACTTTGTTGCAGGTATCCATCAACCAGCTCTTCCTTTTAATTGCTGGATCATATTCCATTGTATGGACAAAACACACTTCTTTATCCATTTACCAATTGCTGGACCTTTGAATTTCCCCAGTTTTTAGCTATAGTGAATAACGCTGCTACAGACATTCACATTCAAGCCTGCATAGTAAATGATTTCCTCTCTCTTGGGCGGATACCTAGGAGTGGGGTTGCTGCATTGATTCTACCCATTCCAGTGGGTGGGGAATGGTAGCTCACTGTGGTTCTCTAAAGACTAACAGGGCTGAGCATCTCTTCTGGGCTTATTTGTCATTCCTGTGTCGCCTTTGGCGAAGTGTCTTGTTTCCAGGATTCCATGTTTGGTGACTTGCTTGAAGGATTCGTAGGACTCAGAGGCAATTACCTGTCTTGGCAATGAGTCATTGCAGTGAGGGGACACACGGCAGGGCTGGCCAGGGGAGAAGACACATGGGGTGGAGTCTGGAGGAGCCCAGGTGAAGGCTTCCCAAGTTCTCCCTCGGAGAGAGAACACACACATAACACACCTCTTCCTCCAGCAGTGAAATGCCGCAACACTGCACATTGTTTCTCTCCAGGGGAGCCTGCCTGAGACTCAGAATCCAGGGTTTTTATCGTGGGCTGGTGATGTAGCATTCTGCCTGCACGACCTGCCGTGATTACCGACATTCCAAACTCCTAGAAAGAAGGCAGATGTTCACTACAAATCACATTGCTTGTACAAACAATCTAGGCAAGCTGGTGTACGCAGATTCAGTGCCCCAGGCAGACAAAACAGCCTTATCAGTTAGACACGTAGGCAATATTCCAAAAGCCAATTTCTCAGATGCCAGCCAAGGGCCAGCCTTCTATCGAGCAGCGTCAGGCTTGCTAGGTTAACCCTCTCCTGCACATCTTCAGTCAAATCTTTGGATTGTTTTTAATTGGGTTTTTAGGCTTATTTTTAAGAGAGTCCTTTACATATTCTGGACACGAGTCATTTATTAGATACACATTTTGGAAATGTGTTCTTCAGTCTGTGGCTTCCATTGGAGTCCCCTGGTGTCCCTTGGAAGGAGTGTGGGCAGGGGAGGGATATGCCCAGATTTGCACACACACATAACTGCTCTGGGCCTGATGTAGAGAACAGATCTCAGGAGCCGGGAGTGGATTAAGGAGGCCATCACAGTGGTCCAGGTAAGAGATGATGGGGGTCTACATTGGGAGGGGACAGGGTGGATGGAGAAAAGAGGCTGCATATGAGGGATGTACAGAAAGTAAGACTGACAAGGCATGCAAACACTCATTGTGAATTTCCAACAGGATGAAGAAAGTTAGGTAGGGCTCCCTAAACTTAACCGCAAAATGCAATACTATTGTTTCTAATAGCGATATTTCCATACCTTTGTGGGATTTTAGCGTTCTGATAATTTGGGAAAGGTGGGACCAACCAGATGAACTTTAGGGTCCCTTATAGTGCCATGAGCAAGTCTTTTGGGGATTATTTTAACAATTCTAAAATATTCTGAGGTGTGTGCCTAGGTGCATTATGATGGATTGTTTAAGAGTTACACACACACGTGTATCTAACATGTTGAGCTTTGGTCCAAGAAAATAACTTCATGACTGAAATGGAACACAGTCTATGCATGGAGACCCTTGTAAAAAGTGAAGGCAGAAACACTGTTAGCATAGGAAGTGTGAGAACGGGGAGAAGAAATTCATATCCATGTATTAACTCAATTACCACATGTGCCTTGCAAATCCAGAGCACTATCTGTTTAACATGGGATTTCACATCATTCTGTCCCAAGTGATACAGACAGTGCTGTAAATGAAAAATCCTTTCCTCAGGCCGGGATCCAGAGCTCCGCTCATTCGTGCAGCGTGTGCTATCACAGGAGAACCTTTATTTAAGGTTGGAAATTCTATTTACCCAGGAGCCCAAACCACTGCTTAATCTGTTCTTGCAAAATAAACAAAACACCCTGGCAAACTAGATGCTAAGAAGGCCCGAGGGAATGGAGAAGAATGTGAAATCAGGTACGCAGGTCGGTGTCAATGCAATAAATCAAGAGCACAGCAGTGATACATATTTTCTCTTCTGATACCAAAAAAAGGGAGGTTACATGAATCAATGGGACAAAACGAGAGTATAAAAATTTATATATATGTATAAATAAATAAATATAAATATAAATATATATACACACACACACACACACACACACACACACACACACACACATGTGGTAGGTTTTTTTTGTGCTGTTTTATTTTAGGGGACAATGTATGTGAAGGCAAAGAAATGAATGTTTTGCCCGGTGGGAGCCACAAGATACAGCCATGAATCAGACAGATGAAGGCATCTCCTCCAACCTAGCTGGGCCTGGTTCCCTGAGCCCGTGGAAAGGCTGGACAGGGAGATAGATGGTGGCGTGCCAAGATGCCTGCTATCGGGTGCACACGGTAATGGTCAGCCCTCCTTAAGGAGGTGATGAGGAATCTAGCTGGTCATGCTATTTTGCCCTCTCCTGCCACAAGGCCTTTGTACCTGCTGTTCATTCTGCCTGAAAGCCAGTTGCCTCCATCCATCCCCAAGTCTTGTGGATTCATCTTTCAGGTCTCAAATCTATCCTTTCTTCCCTACTGTCTATACTCTGTCATCAGGGTGAATCCCTGATGCCTTACGGAGCCTAAACTTTGTACAGTCTTGAAGGCCCCTTTCCGGAAAAAGAATAACAATTATGAATGTGAAATTAGATACCTAAATAATTAAGGTCCCTCCAGAGTGTTGAGAAGGGCCTGGTGAGCGAGGGGCTAGAGCTTAAGCTTCCTTACTTCACAGGGAACCTGCTCTCTCTGGCTGGCATATCACGTGGTGTGTTTGCCCAACAGAGCCCTCAACACGCTTTGCAATCATGTTTAGTGGCGTGAATAGTTGATTCCTAGCCATCTCCACCCTGGACTGTAAGCTCCTTGAGGGGAGAGACCGTGTCCATTTTGCTCACCATTGTTCGTTTTCCTACTGTTTAGTCTAGTGGCTGGCATAGGAGAGGCCCTCAGTAAAAGGATTTGAGTAAATGAATCCTGAATTTTGAATCATAGTTATAATCACAGTACTACTAGCTCCCACTCATCAGGAGTCTACGCTTGTCAGGCCCTGACCATGAGGACTGAGGGCACGGGGGGCGGGGGGTAGGTTGGAAGCCTCAGCCTGTGAAACATGGAAGAGAAAAGCACTCTGAACACTGGGAGTAGAGGGAGGCTGAAGTTGGGGTGCCTCTGAGTCAAGGATGTAGCATCTAATTCCGACTGTCTACAGCACTGTGTCCCCCAGAATAAACATGACTTCATGAGTGGTAGGGATCCCCCCGCCCCCAAACTAGTCCTTTGTAAGAACAAGCTGTGGCTTCCTAATTTTCCCTCTTGGGAAACAGAGACCCCTTCCTCATATACATATCCTCCCTTCCCAGCCATACTCTTAAACTAGTGGGCCTGGTGATTATTTTGTGCCCAGGGGACATTTGGCAATGCCTGGGGGCATTTTTTGTGGTTACAATGGGCAGGTGTTATTACCAGCTAATGAACAGAGGCCAGGGATATTGCTAGGCACACTACAGGACACACGACAGCCCCTCCCAGCAAAGAATTCTGTGGCCCAGAACGTCACTAGTGCCCAGGGTGAGAAGCCCTGCCTCAAACCCACAGGCTCCCTCTCTATCACTTTTCCTGGACACATATAGCTTCTTTTTTCATGGTACGCGGGCCTCTCGCTGTTGTGGTCTCTCCTGTTGCGGAGCACAGGCTCCGGACGCGCAGGCTCAGCGGCCATGGCTCACGGGCCCAGCCGCTCCACAGCATGTGGGATCTTCCTGGACTGGGGCACAAACCCGTGTCCCCAGCATCGGCAGGCGGACTCTCAACTACTGCGCCACCAGGGAAGCCCTTCCTTTTTTTTTCATCCTTTGCCTTCTGTACTCCACACAGAACAGCGGGGACAATGTTGGAAAGCTATTCACCAGAGTAAATGTGACGCAATTTCAGCCATACGTTCAGTTTATTTAAAACAAAATGGATATTTATTATAACAGGGGCTATTCTAGGCTGATGCATTGAATGGCTTGTGAATCTTATTCAAATACAAATAGTGAGTCAATAGGTCTGGGGTGGAGCCTGAGAGTCTGAGTTTCTAACCAGCTCGCAGCCTGAGAATCTGCATTTCTTCCCAGGATGAAAACACTGGGCCTGGAAGCACACTTGGAGTAGCAAATTTCTTGGCACTTAGGATACAGCAGCAAAGAAAACAAAGACTCCTGCCCTTGGGGAGCTTCCAGTTGGGCTAGAAAGTGTACTGGACCCAAAGAAGGGTGGAGAGGCTGAAGTCAGAGGCACTCAGAGTCTTAGAAAATCAGCTGGAAGAGAATTTAGAGGATGTCTAATCAAACCTCCCCATTTTAGAGATTGGGAAACTGAGGCTCACAGTGGGGAAGGGAGCTAGTTAACATCACCCAGCTTGCTGTGCCAGCTTTTGGGCAGGGCTGTTTGATTCCTATTTCCCTGAATTATCAAGGTCCTTAGGAAGTTCTTGAGGGCAGAGCTCATCAGGGTGGGGGGATGGCCAGCAGCTTTAGAGGTTGCAGGTGTGGAAGTCTGGAGACTCCCACAGGATGGCCCCACTACTCTCCATGCAGGAAACCCTGATTTCCTACTTCACTCATGTCCATCCTGACACACCTGCAGACGCTGGGATATATTTGGGGAAATACTAGATTCTTCCCACTGACCCTTTGCGTTTCTGCACGATTAAATTTGTAGCAAGATGAACCAGGGTAAAATCCTGGAGAAGTAAATTCTAAATGAGTTCAGTCATTTGGTCAGCAAGTGGAAAGAGTAAACTCAAACAGAGTTCAGCTAGTCAAAACCTCTTCCTAATCGGGAGTGGAAGGAAAAATCCTGAACACACACACCAGCTCCTGTGGGCACCTTTCGGGGCTCAGCAGAACACAGCCATCAACCCAGAGCTTAGAGAACCATTTGCTTGGTGTTGAAAAGAAATTGCTTCCTCCACAGCTGGTACCCGGGAATGGAAACTTTTAAATTCATGCCAGTTCGATTGGAACAGTAGCAAATTTCATGGAGTAGCTAAAAAGAAAAGCAACAGCTGGTACATCAGGCATTAATAATATAACAAAGAAAGAAAAAAGAGAAACTTTTCATTAGTGCTTTTTGATGTCAATTTATTATTTATCCCTTCACCAATATTCAAACAAGCAGGCAGTCATAAAACATTCAAAAAGATCTTCTAAAACACTCAAGGCATCTGTTTTACCTCCGTTCCTTTTTAGAAACCTGGAAATCAGGAGCCCTGGCATTTATAGAATAGCTGTGTTAAAATATATATATATATGTATTGTATCAAAAATATTGTTTGAGGGGCTTCCCTGGTGGCGCAGTGGTTGAGAAATTTAAATTTTATCAGTGGCCAGTAGGCAGGCAGACTACGGTTTGTAAAGGAAGATTCAATGTCAATCAGCAAAGTGTTGCTTCCAAATTTTGGACTCCTCCATGAGCATTACTTTGTGGAAACAAGGCATTGACAAAGCCCACTGTTTGGTAATTAGCATCCTGTCAAGTATCTCCAATCAAGACCCGCAAGCTGCACCTGGTCCTAGTTAAAACACGCTTTGTGGGCAACTCTGATCTGACTCTCAGGGGCCCCCTGCCACGTGCAGAACTGCCTTCAGTGCGCAGCCATAACTACCATTTACAAAATAAGAAGGCCCCTTCATCCAGAGGTTCTGAGAGCTTCTGTCTAAACCTAATGACCTGCCACACCACTTTAACTTCTGTGATAAATGTCCATCCTCGTGATGCAAACATTTGCTCCTCCCCGAAGAAGGTATCTCTTCCTGGGACAGAAGATGGCTCACAAACAAAATCATTGTTGAAAAAAACCAAATGAAACATGGAAAAACTCTGGAAAACAAAGACTGTAAGCGCCCTGTCCTCAGGACGAGACCAGTGGAGGAGGAGGTGGCCCTCCCCAGCTCGGCTACCCTTCATTCCTCTCCGGGGCTGGTGTAGAGGTCGTGCTCCTTGATGTAGGCGATGACGGCATCGGGGAGCAGGTACTTCACGCTCTGCCCTTGGCCCAGGGCCCGCCTGATGTATGTGGCACTGATCTCGTTCTGCACTGGCTCCCTGGCCAGGTGGATGTTGTCCTGGTACCTCTGCAGGATGGGCGAGCCCAAGATGTACCCCTTTGGGTCGTGCCCTGCCCGGTCCACGCACACCAAGCCGAACTTCTCCACTATTTCTTGGATGTGTTTGTCTTTCCAGAGGTTGGGGGTCTGGAAGGTCTTCAGGACATCTGCCCCGCACAGGAGCTTCAGCTCAGGCACAGCTGGAAAAACAAGGGTGGGTCCCAAGAAAGTTACAGAAGGGTCATGGCCAGGAACGATAACATTATATTCTGTTTGAAATTTTCCAAAAATGCTTTTCTTGGAATGTATGGGGAACTCAACATCTCCATGTTCATGACTTAAAAAGAAAAAGCATGTAAATGAATCCGAAGCTACTTCAGGGACGTACAATTGTAATACTTTAATCAATAAATCTTTTAACATTGGCAAAATGCCAAGTAATACAAAATGGATTTTTTTTTTTTTTTTTTTTTTTTTTTTTTTTTTATTTTTTTTTTTTTTTTTTTTTTTCAGTGTTATACTACAAGGCTATCTGTGGTTGCCGGACCCCATAGGAGAGTCCAAAGGCAGCTGTGCTGTACCTAGAACCCCGTCTTCTGATAGAAGGTGAGGTTCTTAAAGCCCTAGGACTAACAAGTCACTGCCTTTCTCAAAATCTATTTCAGCCCTAACACATGGTATTTTTATAAGTACAATCTCACCCTAAAGGTTAATTATAAAGGATCTGTGGGTAACTAAAAGGTCTCTAAGACCCCAGCTGGTGCCCTTTTCATCTGTTTTCAATAAAACAAAGCTCTAGAACAACTGATGAATGTGGCTAATCCTTTGGCATTTGTGCTACTAGAGAATGATGATTATGACGATTAAAGAATACTTAACAGGGCTTCCCTGGTGGCGCAGTGGTTGGGAGTCCGCCTGCCGATGCAGGGGACGTGGGTTCACGCCCCGGTCTGGGAGGATCCCACCTGCCGCGGAGCGGCTGGGCCCGTGAGCCATGGCCGCTGAGCCTGTGCGTCCGGAGCCTGTGCTCCGCAGCGGGAGAGGCCACAACAGGGAGAGGCCACAACAGTGAGAGGCCCGCGTACCGCAAAA
>NW_020175528.1:488850-509008 GCF_003031525.2 Neophocaena asiaeorientalis asiaeorientalis
AAAAAAAAAAAAAAAAAAAGAATACTTAACATGTATTGGTTGTTTACTGTGGGCGCTATCGCTAAGCGCTTTATGTGTTTCATCTCATTTGAGCCTCAGAACAACCTCAGAAGGTAGGTGTTATTGTTGTGTCCACTTTGTGGACGGGGAAACTGAGGCACAGAGAGGCGCATGACTCATTTAAGCAGAGGAGTCAGGATTTAAATGCACACAGCCAGCCTCCAGCTGGGGCATTCGAAACCGCTGGGCTCTGCCTCCGCCTGCTGGCAGGAACTGTACATGCATCACCCTGCCTGGATATTCCTGGCACCATTCCTGTTCAGGCCCCCTTTGAATGGGCTAATCGGAAAAGGAAAAGCCAAGTCCATGCTAGAAGCAACCAGCAGGACCTCTAGTCCTTCTGGAAGCCAGTTCTAGCTTCAGTGAACGGCAAAGGCTGGGCTTCTAGGTCACGGGCATCTCTCAGTCACCCTGAAATCTCAGCTGGGAGGGGCTTCAGGGATACCAGCTGCTGGGGAAAACCTGATGTAAACGATGGGTTTAGGCTCCTCTATTGTGAAACCTTCGAAGGGATCCGGACGTGGACCGGAGAGATGAGTTTACAAACGAGCACCAGACCAGCCGTGCACTGCAAAGTGAGAAACTAGAGATGTCATGGACAGGTCAGAGTTCCGGCCTCAGTCGGGCACCGGCTGCTGTGGGGCTGGAGCTGAGATCCTTCTCTGGGCCTCAGTTTCCCATCCATGAAATGGTGGCACTGGACTTGTTTACTCATTTTAAAGCAGCAGATGTAACTACAGAAAACACACTTCAGACACTTTAGCGGCATAACTAGGACTCTAGTGCCAGACTTCTTAGATCCAAATCCTGGCTCTGCCGTTTGACAGCTGTGTGACCTCAAGTTTAAAATGGGGATATTAACAGTACTTATCTCATAGGACTATCTTAGAATTGAATGAGCTTATAAATGTAAAGCACTTAGAACAGTGCTTGGAACAGAGTAAGTGTGACATATGTTAACTACTGTCCGTCCGTCCGTCCATCCATCCGCCTTCACCTAGTTATCCACCAATCCATTCATCAGCACATCCATCCAGCACTTATGGAATATCTCCTAAGTACCTGGCCTTTTAAAGTCAATAAAACTGCATTTAAAAATTATTCAATAACTTAGACCTTTCTCACTCATTTGGGCTGGTCCCATTGCTTACAACATGTATGTGGATCCAAACTACTCTGTACCTGTGAGATTTTACTCTAATTTCTTATTTATTGGACCATTGTAATGTAGCAGGAGACCACCGTTCGACCTTTCAAGCAATTGGGTTGCTGTTACGTGGTCTTCCTATGGGGGAGGTTAAATGATGTGCACTGAATTCCAGGGTCTTCTGGGGTCTGAGGCACACCACCCTGTTCCCACAGGTCAGGGATTCTTCTCCTGTGGATTTCCACATATCCACTTCGATGTTAGATATTGTTTGAATTCATTAACAATGACAGTGTGAAATATGATTCACTCTGAGCCCTTGCCCAGAAGAGACAAGTACCCACACCTGCCCCGTCCCCCAAGTCAAAGGCATGTCTGTGGGACTGGTGTGATGGCCATACACGTCTCAGATCCCAACTCTGGGCAGTCCTGTCATCAGGCCCCCCAGAGGCATTCACATCTCCCTTTCAAATCCATTCACATCACTCTTACAAAAACTGCAGACTGAGTGACTCTGACTGTCTAAGTCCAAAGTCTGTAAGTCTGAGGTTTTGAATAAATACTGCCAATTTGATTTGTCCTAACAGTGATATAGTGACATAAATAGATGTCCGTGGGCATTTGGGGGCAGTGTGCTTTTTGAATGGCCACAGGCTTTGGAAAGCAGAGGAAGTAGAGATTAACACAGAAAGTGGGAGAAGTGCCACCAGGACCTTTCCCTTTGAATGTCCAGTTGCCCTAACTCTTTGACATCAAAAGAACCAACCCTGAGGCCAGTCAGCCCTGGGTTCTAATTTCAGATCTGCGAGGACCCTGGGATAGTTATAGCTGGTGGGCCTGTTTCCTCAGCTGTAGTAGGGATAATAAAGCCTCCTTTGGGAGTTATGGAAGTTGAGTGATGGAGAGAATGCAATGGAAATCTCCTGCTTAGTGCAGGCACCGAGGGTGGTGTCTGGAGCATAGGACTTCTGGGTCTAGACAGGACACCCAAGATGAAGCCAGGTATTGGCAACTGAAGGGTGGCACCCAAATTAACCTTGGAACAGTCAGTGTGAAATGGAACCAGATGAAGCATCTGCTCTGGTTGTATGAAAGGAGAATGGGGCTGAGCTGTGCTCAGGCCCCAGCAGCCAAGGCAGGGACCACATTCACAAGCGACAGATGAGGCATCATCCACCCCAAAGCGTGACACCCAAGCAGCCCGGGACAAGGCAATTCACACGCCTCTGGGTGAGTCCAAGGAGGACTGCAAATCACAGGAGTGATGGGCAAAGCAGGGCTCCGGCGGCCAGAAAACGCTGAGCTCAGCCCCAGAGGAGAACAGCGCGTGACAAAATACACGGCACACAAAATGGTCCTTTAAAAACATGTCACTAGTAACATACAAGCGACCTTATCAAAAGCCAAACTCACGGTGAGAAAAAAATCACCTGGCTTTTTGAAATTGCTCTAGCTCTTTTTTTCTGATGACAAACATGAAATCTATGTCAATTATGGGACGTATGGAAAACACATAAGTATTTAAAGTAGAAAATAACAGCAACAATCATTCTTTCTACAAAAAACTCAATATTTTGGTGTATTTCTTTAGTCTTTTCTATTTAAACATGCAAATAGATGTGAAAGTATATTTACATATTTTTATATACTTGAGATTACACAGTATTGTATCCTGATTTTTTCCCATTCCCCTCCTAAGATTCTCCATATCATGAAAACCTTTTGCGTGGATTCTTCATCCTATATATACAGAACATCCTATATATATACATCCTATATATACAGTGTAACTTACTTATACATTCCCTTACATTTAAACACTAAGGTTGCTTTTATTTTCTGCCATTATAAAAATTGCCACGATAAACATCCTTCTGCATGTCTTCATCCCAATTTCTAAGTATCTCCTCAGCCAGATTCCTAGAAGGGGAATGTATCAAGCAAAGGGCACACACATTTTTAAAGCCCCTGCTATATTTTGGTAAATTGAAAAGCTCACTTTTCATTCAATACAAACTTCCTTTTTTTTTTCCGGTACGCGGGCCTCTCACTGTTGTGGCCTCTCCCGCTGCGGAGCACAGGCTCCGGACGCGCAGGCTCAGCGGCCATGGCTCACGGGCGCAGCCGCTCCGCGGCATGTGGGATCTTCCTGGACCCGGGCACAAACCCGTGTCGCCTGCATCGGCAGGTGGACTCTCAACCACCGCGCCACCAGGGAAGCCCCAAACTTCCTTTTTTAACAGTTACTTTGGAAGAGAACAAGATGAGTAGGATTTAGGGTTTGAACAGAGAGAAAGGGGATAAGGAACAAACCCCCAACATCATAGGGCCAAACAGAGCAGACTAGTAGCCCCCTGGAAAGATAAATCCAAAAAGAATGCGGGGTGAGCTTTGTGGGAGGTTTCACCACAGGGAAGTGGGTTCCAATCTGAGCCTCACAGGACAGGTTTTCAACAGGGGGAGCCAATAAGGGAAGGGGGAGGGGGGGCACACCAGGCAGAGACAGGGATTCTGGAAGCATCTGCAGAGAGGTGAGAAGCTGGGAGCCTAAGCATGGCCTTCCTCCTACCTCACTGGAAGCTACTCCCTTCCTTCACTGTGGGCTCCAGCATCCTGAATGGCATGGAGTGCCCAGCACTTCCTGCCTGTGCGCCTTACTCAGCCGCCCCTCTGTCCCCGAAACATCCCCAGCCCCAGATAACCTGCTGATCCTATGAGTCATGGTGCAGGCGTCACCTCCTCCAGTCCCCCTAATCCATGTCTGGACTCACTGCCATTCACAGCCTGCCTCCAGCTCAGGGCGGGGGCTGGGCACCCGTCTCTGTTCTCAGCCAGCATCTCTAGAACCCTATTAGGAGTGACTGCTGAGCCAGAAGTGATTCAGAAAGAAGGCAGAGGGCTGAGAATGCACACTGTGTGCTGTGCTCGGGACTGGGGGAGAGATGAGGAGCCCATGCTGGCAATGGAGGGGGGCAGACAGGGAGACCAGGGGAGTGTAATAAACATTGTAGAAGCTGATCATATAGGACACTCTGTAGCTCCTTCTTTCTTGGATTCCCACTCTAGTGCACAGTTCCCCAGACTGGTGGTAAAGCAGTTCCCCAGCGGGCCTATTAAATATCCAGAGTCCCAGGCCCCATTCGCCCTCAGCAGGTCTGAGGCGTGGCCTGGGAATTAGCATTTCTAACAAGCCTCACAGGTGACGCTGCTGTGAGTGAGCCTTTGGCCAGCATTCAGGAACTGCTGCAGGAAACCTTTAGGGCATTTTCAAGTCCTTTTAATTAACTGATTAATTAATTATAATTATAACAGATATATATTCTTTTATATATAAACATATATATATTCTTTTTCAGATTTTTTTCCATTATAGGTTATTTTTTGATATTCAGTATAATTCCCTGTGCTGTACAGTAGGTCCTTGTTGTTTACCTATTTTTTATATATATAGTAGTGTGTATATGTTAATCCCAAACTCCTAATGTATCCCCACCCACCCTTCAAGTCCTTTTAGAAGAGTGTTTCCCAGTCTGTGTTCTGGGGAGCACCGGTTCTGAGAAACACTAATATGTATTAAAAAGAGTCCCATGATTAAAAAGTGCTAAGCACGGCTGCGAGCTTCTTCCCTTTCTTTCAGAGTCACAACGCACATGAACATAGTAAAGGCTCTGAAAAGTCCTGCAGTAAAGACACCACTTTAAGTTTGTTTAACCGTGACATTCTGGAGCCCTTCTAATAGGGAAATAGTGTCCCACCAACGAAAGTTGGGAGAGCCGCTGGAGTGTTGGCCCAGTGGGACCAGCGATTCCCTGCTCACGGCACATCCTGCCCCCCCCATCACTGTCGCTGCTGCTTATGTACCTGAGGGGCTATGCATCTGACCCCCGGTACCAGGGCTGCCACGGGAGGTACTCTGAAATCACAGCTGACAAGATTCCATCAAACACCAGGAGTTGACAACAGGGTAGAAACCCAGGGCTACAAATTAAAAGGCTAATCCAAATCGACTTTACATGCCTTAAAAATAGGTTTCCTCTTCCAAGTAAAACACCGAGTAACACTGCTATAAAGTATTAGTTTAAGGGATATAATGGCACATTTTGTTTTCAAAAAGGCTAAGGCTTTTAAAAGCGGCCCAGCTGCACCCGGAAGTTGATCTCTGTGTAGCCCTGACTGTAATCCAGGTCACGAGCCCAAGTCACAAGCACTCCTTTGGGGCAGAAAATCCCAATTTAGCATAACAATTTACAGGGGATGGTGGCAGACTGGTTAGTTGACCTTTCAGCACGGGAAGTGTCACCCCTAGCAGGCTTCGAAAGCTCTTATCTGTGCCCAGGGGGCTGTGACTCCCGCTTGGCCCGAAGCCCTGACACCTCACCCTCCCACAGAGGAGAGGGTCAGCACCCACCTGCGGGGCCTGGAGAGTCAACCTTGCCTTGGTCCAGGCCTTCCTTCCAGGGCAGAGATCTGAGCAGTTCGCTGTGATGATGCCTGTGTTGTAAGCATATGGGTTCAGGGGGCATCCATGTGGCCTACAGTTCCCCCAAACCACCCAGGGTGGGGGGCGGGGTCTCTGATTTTAAGTCTCAACCTGCTTTTGTCCATTTTAGGTAGCTCATTCCATATATATTTGCTGAAGACCTACTATGTGCCAGGCCCTGTGCCAGGTGATGCGTCTGGGTCCTCACAGACCCCCGCGTCCAAGGCAGGACGGCCTTCTGTGAGCCCCGACTGAATGGAGGAAATGAGCAGATTTCTACTCTTTTAGTATTTTCTTTCAATACCTCACTTTTTACAAAAAAACTGAATAGGGATTACGGACCTGGGCTATTAGAATCAGACCTGAGTTCAAAATACAAATTTTCAGTTGTAAAGCTGGGATAATACACCTACTTTTTAGACTTTTGTGAAGGTAAATGAGCTAACACACAGTAAGCACTGGCACAGTGCATGGCCCACAACTGCCTCTCAAGATAGAGGCGCTCTCGGATCATGAGCTAGTACTTTAGAATTTGACAGGGGATGCTCAGAGCCTGGCTTGGAGCCAGACTGCCTGGGTTGAATCCCAGTTCCCCCGCCGGCCAGCGGTGGGACCCCGGGTGGGCGGTTTCCAGTCTCGGCACCTGCAAAACGAGGAATGATGACAGTGCCGGCTTCCCGTGGATGGTTATGAAGATGAAAGGAGTTATACATGCAAAGCCCACCAAGTGGTGTGCAGCACAGAGCGAATGTCATTACATGTTAGCAGTTCAGATATGATTAGACTTACACCCATATGGCAGGCCCGGCTCATTAAGCAACCTAGCAGTCTATCTTCTGCACATCAAGAGATGCCTGTGCCGCCTTCTAACAGAGCACAGGCAATCACTGTGTCTTGTATCAATCTGATCTTCCATCTTCCACCTCCCGTATTAACTAGAGCTGTGTCTGGGAAGGAGAAGTGCCTGGTGGGAGAAGCATGTGTTTGTAGCCAGAGCGGCTGGGTTCAAGTTTAGGCTCTCCTGCTTGTAGGAGCCTGGGTGAGTCACAAACACCCTCAGGGCCTCACTGACCTCTGTTAATTGGTCAGGAAAGTTAATGCCGGCCTTGTCTACCCTGAGTATCACAAGGCCATGAAGGCCAAAGGTTTCTCCCCGGCTGGGGAAGTGGCTGAATGCTGAGTATTATTTGGAGCGGGTGTAGTGTAAAGGTTAAGTTCTGGAATGAGATTGCCTGGGTTGGAATACTGGTTCCAACTAGGAGCTGTGGAATCTTGGTGGGTGCCTTAAGCAATCTGCCTCCACTTTCCTCATCTGTAGAATGGCAGACAATGACAGTACCCGCCCGAGAGAGCTGTTGTGAGGTTGAATTAAAGAGCTTAGCACAGCCCATCCACAGAAAAGTGCCCAATCAACGTTAGCTGTTATTAGTATCCTTACTCTCGGTCTGTCTTCCCCACCAGATTGTGAACATAGAGCTCATTTAATTCATCCTTATAGTCTTGGTACCTAGGGAACTGCTTAGTAAAGTCGGCTGAATTCACGAAGGATGGATGGGGGATAAATACATACATTTAATTCAGGTCCAGATTCCCTCCTGATGGTCTCAAGAGACTCAGCTGAGTCTTCTCAGGGCCTCGCTGGACTCGTCTTGTGCTTCCATTACTGTCTTATTGCTTTGGTTTTAGAAAGCTTTACCTCTGAGGATTCACTCCCGGGTTAGTCTGGAATCTCGCATCAGACTGAAGTAGGTTTGGGTCTCACCTCCACTTTCTCGCTGTAGGACTTTGAGTATGTTGCTGACCCTTTCAGAACCTCTGTTTCCTCGTCTGTGAAATGAGGCCAAACTCACCTACTTCTCAGAGTTGCTGAGCTGACTAGATATTATATACCTGGCACACATAGTGGGTGATCAGTGAAAGCTGGTATTGTTTTATTTTACTTCCTTGATGCTCCTGGTTCAAGTTGGCCCTACTTTGGATATCAGCTGGAGCTCTGAACGCTGGTGTGCAAATGATTATCTTTAACGCCAAATGCATCTTCCTCACAGACCTCCACTCCGCCTGTGTTGGGTGGGAGGTCATTGCTTCCTCTTGTTGCCTGCCTGAGGGTTACCCTGGTGTGCCCAGCCTTGGGCCTGGCGACTGCCCCTGGCAGCATGCTCTCTGTGTCCTCAGCGGCCCCTGGTCTCCAACAGTACCCGATCAGAAGGCCACTGTGGCAGAAGCAGAGTCAGCCACATCGTGGCCCCACCCGTAGACCACAGTTCTTGAAGATGGCCATAAGCGTGGCTTCAGAGTTCAACAGAATAGGGCTCCACCACTTGCTTATTTGTTGTGCGACTGTGGTTAACTTAGCCTCTCTGAGCCTCAGTTTACTCACCTGTAAAATGAGGACGACATAAGAGCATGTTTGCCAAGGGGCACATGAGCTGCTGCTGGACCACATCAAATGGCATCGTGACCAAGGCCCTCCCCCAGAATGAGGAAAGGGCAAGTGAAATCAGTTATCAAGTGCCCTAAAAGCATGAAAGCTGGCCCAGATTTTTTAAAAACTTAGAGTAAAAATAAAAAACCTAATAAGGAGAAAAAGAATACTCAATAAGCCCTACAGTGAATTGACTTCATAGTGACATATGTCACTGTCACCATGATGTAGATTCACTGCTGAGTCCACCAAGAGGATACTAAATGGAGCAAAGGATGGGGTGGATTTCTACAATGTTTCTAGAATCACCTAACTTTACAATTTTAACCAGATTTTCAATCTTAAAAAAAAATGCTTTTGGTAATTTTAGGAAAACATTAGTAATTAAACAAATTTTCGAATGAAGCCCACCCCAAATAATGACAAAAAGTTTTAATCAGCTATCTCATAAAACAGTGTTGATTATATCAGTGGATTCTCAACCTTGGCTGCACAAAATAAATAATTTGAGGACCTTTAAAAGTACCCATGCCTGGACCCTGCCCCAGAAAAATCAAAATCTCAGGTAGGGGAGGGTGAGCATTTAGAAATAGCTTCCCAGGTGATTCCTACAGCCAGGATTGAGACCAATGGTTTGGACTCATCCCGGTACTAATCATAGGCATGATTCACACACTTGGTGACCGAGGCTGTGGGTCTCAACCCTGGCCTCACATTAGAATCACCAGGGAGCTCTTAAAAATCCTAAGGCCCCGTTCTAGACCAATGACATCTCAGTCTCTGGGGTAAGACTCAGGCTTCCGTACTTTTGAAAGCTCCCTAGGTGATTCAAGGTGCAGCCAGGGCTGAGACGCACTTGTCTAAAGGGCACAGTAAAAAAAAGAAAAAGAATGTGTCCTGTAAAATCTTAGGTCTGCATTTTGCAGCAGGATATTAATTACGTGGTACAGCAGTCAAATCCTACTTACCTGTGAATGGCTTATCTGTTATGAGAAGACATTATGGACCCGTTAGGGATGCAGGGAAGGTAGCTAACATTATTAAGCACCTACTATAAACCAGGTGTTTTCCGCCATCATCTCATGTAGTTCATACAGTATCCCAGTGAAGTAGGTGGTGTCATCCCCATCTTAGTAGGTGAGGAATTGAGAGGCTCAGAGAGGCTAACTCATTTACATCAAGTCATTTCAATAGTAAATTTGCCTCCAAGATCTGGGCCCGAGGCCACACTGCCCCTCACAGGGTGGAAAAGGAGAGCGTCTCTTTGTTTCCGACTACGTATTAAAGCTAAATGATTTGTTGGATTATCTGATTTGTTTCTACTCCCCTCTGTTAGCCTAGATAAATGAGAGCTGACTACACTGTTTATTCTAAAAGGGTGATCTAGGTGTAAATTTATTACTTAAGTTAAAAAAAAAAAGAGAGAAGCATATACCTAACAATTATTTCATATTTGCTCTCCTTCAACTTGACAACAGATTTTGCGGTAGCACCGTAACTGCTGAATGCTTCTAGCTGGTTCCTTCCCCAGTAAAGGGTAAGTAATAAGAACCAGGATGTGGAAACTAAATGCTTACCTTTGCTTAAAAAGGCAAACATTTTTCTCCCAAGTGACTTTGAAGATTAGTAAAAAATAAAAACCAATCCAAATTATGGACAGGGCTGTCAATCATTCATCCTGGTCCCTTGTGTCTCCTATTCTCTGACAATCCTAGTGCTTCCACATAGATCAAGACACAGCCCACAGTTTGCAATCCCTTCCAGCAGAGCCGGCTGTCATTAGTGACAGGCAGGCCCACCTCACAATTCCCTGTGACAGGCAGGACAAGTGGGACTTCTTCCTTCTCTAGCAATCTCCCAGGAAAGCTTCCCAGACAAAAGTCAGAGACCCATTGTCCTAAAATACAGGGCTTTTAAACGGCTGCATTACTTATGCTGAATGCTAATGGCAGTTCTAAAAGAAAAAAAAAAAATCCTGTGCAATTATTTCTAGATTCATAGTTTTTTCTTAAAGTCTAGATTTATAGAACCTAGGATTTGTACACTTGGAAAAGATGTCCTATTATGTAGATGCAGTTTTCAACCTAGTCAGTGATGACAATAATAAAGGGTCTTACTTACTGAGTGTGATTATGTGGTTCTGGGTCAGAAAAGTGATTTAGATTTTCACATAATGCTCATTGGGTTATGCTGTCCCCGTTTTGCAAGTGAGAAATGTGTCCCAGAGAAATGTCATGTGCCTAATGTCACACAGCTACTGAGTGGCGGCCATGGAGCCTAGATGCTACAACCCTCTGAAACAAGATGGGGCTTTCCCACAAAGTGTACCCTGAAGGGCAGTGGTTTGTGATTTTTTCACTTAGGACCTCTCTGAGAATATGAATCTGTTGGTCTCTCTCCCTCTAAGGAGAAACACTTGCAGGATTGGGGTGAGAGGGGCTGACTGAAGCCCCACTCAACACTCCATCCCTGCCTGTCACGCTGCGGACTCTGCAGATGTGACCGTGGCCCCTGCTCCTCCCGAGAGCATATGCCCACCGTTACCTCAGCACCTTGACTGTCTCCATCCACTGCACCTGCTCACTCTCCCAGGGGTCCACCTGGATCCAGTCGGATGTCTGCAGGGCCAGCCGGGCCATGGCCACCCGGTGCCGGGCAGCCACGAGGTCCTTCTTTCCGTAGTTGTCATTGACAGGAGAGATGATACCCCCGATCACCTGGTACCTGCCTAGGCAGCAGAGAGCAGTGGTGTTGGTGGTACAGGACTTTGTCACCTGGCAGCTGGAATTCAGGCAGGTGCTAAAGATCTTGGGGTCTCGTCCTGAGTGGGATCAGACCCTAGCATTCTCTGCTGGGCGGGCCAGCTCCCTTGGGCCAGGTAAAGGTGCTACCTCAGGAACCATGTGCCTCTCCTCCAGAGGCTTCTACACCCTGGAGTAGCTGAGAGCATGCCGTGAGGGTGGAGCTGAGGCAAGGCTCTCAGATAGCAATGTGGACGGTTAGGGTCAGAATATGTTGGAGGAGCACCATGACTTCCCCTGTGTGGGACTTACAGGGGCACTACTGTCCTCTAATCATGTTTGGGACAACAGTTACAACATGGTTTCTTAGCTCAAGTAGGGGATTTTGTGGATCGAAGAGGAAAGCATGACATTTAGCCTGGACCAGGTGGGTGGGTGATGGGATGCAGACTCACTGCACAGGCCCACCATTGGCTTTGGAGGACTGTGCTGTTAAGGGAATGGGAAGGCCTACTTTGGAAAAGATGTGAGCTGTCTTATGAGAGATGTTGCATGGCTCAGTGACTGAAGAATGGGGCATTATAGGTTTAGAGCTGCAGTGAATTGTAGAAGCTACAGAGAACCACCATGGAGAGAGTATGAATGGGCCTCAGAGAGACTGTGGCTGGGACTTGGGGGAAGCTCTAGTTCTATCACTCACTAGGATGTCTTAGGCAAATTACCAAGCTATTTGCAAAAATAAAACACTTAGCCATTTGAACTTCAGTTTTCCTACCTGTAAAATGGGATAATGCCTGCTTGGCAGGACCTTGTGGTAAGGACGAAATTAGATAATGTTTATGAGGGGAGATAATATTTTGACTTCGTATATGATACATTTTAAAAAATCGTATTATAAAATATCATATGCATATAAAAGGGCATAGAGTTTGACAAAGAGTTATGAAGTATATCCTTTCTAATCCTCACCTAGGTTAAGGAACAGAAGTTCCCTATCACAGCCTCCACACTCTGATGGAAGCTCATCACTATTCTTACTTTTATAATATTAATTCTCTTGCTTTCCTTTATAGCTTCACCACGTATTTATGCATCCTTAAAAAACACAGGTTGATTTTGCCTGCTTTTGAAACTTTTAAATATGGAGTCGTACTGAATGTATTCTTTCATTAAGCCTTTTTCACTTTGATAAAATTCATGCAGTCCGGGGCTTCCCTGGTGGCGCAGTGGTTGAGAATCTGCCTGTTAATGCAGGGGACACGGGTTCGAGCCCTGGTCTGGGAAGATCCCACATGCCACGGGGCAACTAGGCCTGTGAGCCACAACTACTGAGCCTGCGCGTCTGGAGCCTGTGCTCCGCAACAAGAGAGGCCGCGATAGTGAGGCCCGCGCACCGCGATGAAGAGTGGCCCCCGCTTGCCACAACTAGAGAAAGCCCTCGCACAGAAACGAAGACCCAACACCGCCCTAAATAAATAAATTAAGGAAAAAAAAGAGTAAATCCTATTGAAAAAATTCATGTAGTCCAACCAGTTTTATTGCTGCATAATATTCGCTTGCATGGTTATATACCAAAGAATTGATCTATCTTACTGTTGATGGATTTGGTTTGATTCTGGCTTTAGACAGTTACGAACAATGCTGCTATGAAAATGCTTGCACAAGCCTCCCTGTGTGCACAGCATATCTTTCTTAGGATATGTACCTAAGAGTAGAACTGCTATGTCATTGGGTAGATGTATTTGCAGCTTTACTAGATAATGCCAAACAATTTTCTAAAATGGTTATAGATATTTACTCTCCAACCAGCGGTGTATGAGCGCTCACTTGCTTCACACCATCGAGCAAATAACCATACAGGGTTATTGTCAGGATTTTCCCATCTGATAGATGTGTAGTTATATCTCATTGTGGTTTTAATGTTCCTTTTCCTGCTTACCAATGAGCCTGAGCATTTATTCATATATATTATTAGACATTTTAGCTTAATTTTTTTTTTTTGGCAGTACGCGGGCCTCTCACTGCTGTGGCCTCTCCCCTTGCGGAGCACGGGCTCCGGACGCACAGGCTCAGTGGCCACGGCTCCCGGGCCCAGCCGCTCGGCGGCATGTGGGATCTTCCCGGACCGGGGCACGAACCCGCGTCCCCTGCATCGGCAGGCGGACTCTCAACCACTGCGCCCCCAGGGAAGCCCTTGAGCTTAATTTTTTTGTGAAGTGCCTGTTCAAATCTTTTGCCCATATTTTCGGTTGTCTGTCCTTTTATCATTGATTTGTAAAGTTCTTCATCTATTCCAAATATTAGCCCTTTGTTGGTTGGTTAAATGTGTCATAAATACCTTCTCTCACTTGATGGCTTGTCTTATTCTTTTTATGGAATCCTGTGAAAACAAACGTTCTTAATTTTTATGTAGTTGGGTTGTTAGTTTTTTTCCTTTATGGCTAGTGCATTTTGTTATGAGGACATTTTCCTATATTATCTCATAAAAGCTTCATAGTTTTGTTTTTCACATTTGCGTCTCTGTGCATGATGTGCGTCCTATTAAATTATTTTCCATTTGGATAGTCAATTATTCCAGCATCATTTACCAAAAAGACCTCTTCTGCCCCCTGCTGTGCATTGTCACCTGTGTGGAACTCCTAGTATCCATCTGTGCATGGGCCTGTTTCTCTGCTCTCTATTCTGTTATGTGGCTGTATTTGCCATCCTGTACAACGTCACACTGCCTTGTTTAATAGAGCTTTAGTACACATCTTGATATCTGGTTAAGTAAATCCTCCCGCCTGTTCTTCAAGAGTGTCTTCGCAATTCTTGACTTTTTGCATTTTCCACATAAATTTTAGAAAGCAGTTGTCAAGTTCCACAAAGATGAAACAGCTCCCCAGCCCCCCAAAAAACCTGCTGAAATTTGATAGGAATTGAATCAAATCTATAATTCAATTTAGGGAGAGCTGACATTGTTTAAATAATGAGTCTTCCAATCCACGAGCATGGTATATCTTTCCATTTGTTTAGGTTTTCTTAAATGTTTCTAAATAAAATTTTACAATTTTTCTTGTAGCGCGCTTAACACATCTTTTGTAAGATTTATTCCTAGATTCTTGATCTTTTTGATGTCACTATAAATGGCATTTTTAAAGTACTTTTTTTCCTGCTGTTGATATGTAGAAATATAATTGATTTAGGTATCTTGAATGTGTATCTAGTAAATTTGCTAAACTCTCTCATTAATTCTAATAGTTTAATTCGCATTTTCCACATAAATTTTAGAAAGCAGTTGTCAAGTTCCACAAAGATGAAACAGCTCCCCAGCCCCCCAAAAAACCTGCTGAAATTTGATAGGAATTGAATCAAATCTATAATTCAATTTAGGGAGAGCTGACATTGTTTAAATAATGAGTCTTCCAATCCACGAGCATGGTATATCTTTCCATTTGTTTAGGTTTTCTTAAATGTTTCTAAATAAAATTTTACAATTTTTCTTGTAGCGCGCTTAACACATCTTTTGTAAGATTTATTCCTAGATTCTTGATCTTTTTGATGTCACTATAAATGGCATTTTTAAAGTACTTTTTTTCCTGCTGTTGATATGTAGAAATATAATTGATTTAGGTATCTTGAATGTGTATCTAGTAAATTTGCTAAACTCTCTCATTAATTCTAATAGTTTATCTGCAGAATCTTTTGAATCTTCTATGTCCAAAATAATACCATCTGAAAATACTGACAATTTTGCTGTTTCATTTCCAATCCTTTTACATTTTATTTCTCTTGTTGCATTGTCTAAGACCTCTAGAATAATGCTGTATAGAGATGGTGTTAGCAGGCATCCTTGTGTTAATCCCACTATCAGAGGAAAAACTTTCAAGTTTCATTATTACGTATGATGTTTGCTGCAAGTTTTCTGTAGATATCCTTTTTCAGTTGTGGCAGAGACCATGCCATGTGTTCATTAAGACCCATTTTTATTTTTCCTCTTTCTGGGCATATAGGAAGCTAATATTTCTGTTCCTCTTGAAATTAGGTTGTATTTTTGTGATTTGAATGAGTTATAGTCATTTGGATGTGGGTGGAAGTGATGTATGCCCCACGTAGACTTGGCCATAAAAACTCTTACATGATGCTCTAGCTCTTCATAGTGAATCTGAAAGCTGTAATTAGGATAGAAAACCATATGGGGACTACCAGGATACCTGAGACACAGCTTGGAAGGGAACTGCCCTGTAGATCTTCTGAACCTACAAAGGATTTATCTGATGAGAGAGAAACTTTATTTAATGTGTTAAGCTCCTCAACTTGGGGGATTTGTTACTGCAACTTAGCCTGGTCTATCCTGACAAATATGTTATTTTATTTTATTTATTATTTTTTTTTTTTGCGGTACGCGGGCCTCTCACTGTTGTGGCCTCTCCCGCTGCACAGCACAGGCTCCGGACGCGCGGGATCCAGATGCGCAGGCTCAGAGGCCATGGCTCAGGGGCCCAGCCGCCCCGCGGCACGTGGGATCCTCCCGGACCGGGGCACGAACCCGTGTCCCCTGCATCGGCAGGCGGACTCTCAACCACTGCGCCACCAGGGAAGCCCCAAATATGTTATTTTAAAAGAGACATTTAATATCCAAAATATATAAAGAACACCTACAACTCAACAATAAAAAAAAGCAATTTGAAAATGGGCAGAGGAGCTGATGGACATTTTTCCAAAGAAGACATAGATGACCAACAGGCACATGAAAAGATGCTCAACATCACTAAACATCATGGAAATGCACATCAAAACCACAATGAGATACCACCTCACACCTGTTAGAATGGCTATTATCAAAAAAGACAAGAAATATGTGTTGGCGAGGATGTGGAGAAAAGGGAACCTTCTTGCATTGTTGGTGGGAATGTAAATTGGTGCAGCCACTGCAGAAGACAGTATGGAGATGCCTCAAAAAATTAAGAATAGAACTACCATACAATCCAGCTATCCCACTTCTGTATATTTTTCCAAAGAATACAAAAATACTAATCTGAAAATATATACATACATCTATGTTCCCTGCAGCATTATTTACAATAGCCAAGACATGGAAGCAACCTAAACACCCATCAACAAATGAATATGGATAAAGGAGTTGTGGTGTGTGTGTGTGTGTATATATATATATACACACACATGCACACATACATACACAATGGAATACTACTCAGTCAGAAAAGAGATGAAAAAACTTGCCATTTGTTAGAACATGGATGGACCTTGAGGGTATTAGGCTAAGTGAAATAAGTCAGATGAAGAAAGACAAATACTGTATAATTTCACTCATATGTGGAATATAAAAAACTAATAAACTAAAAAAAAAAAACAAATAATGAACAAAGCAAACCAAACAAAAACCAACACAAACCCATAGATATAAAGAACAGAGTAGTGGTTACCAGAGGGGGAGGGGTGGAGGGAGGGTGAAATGGGTAAAGGAGACGAGTCTCCTTTACCACACATGTCTCCTGTATGGTGACAGACGGAAACTAAATCTTTGATGGTGAGCACTTCAAGGGTATACCAAAGTAGAAATAGTGTACACGTGAAACTTACATAATGTTACATATAAATGTTACCTTTATAAAATAAAAAAGAGACATTCCCAGCTAGTCACAGTTTGAGCTTTTGTCATAAATGAATTCTCTGAAACTCCTGAAATGACTGTGTGATATTTTCTCCTTCAGTCAGTTAATACAATGTGTTGATTAACCTTCTAATCTTTAGCATTGCATTCCTGAGATAAACTCGGTTTGGTCAAGATACATTATCTTTTTAATGTGTTGATGGATTCACTCTGCTAATATATTTTTAGGGAGCAAGAGAAGTCTATAATTTTATTTTCTCTTAGTGTTCTAATCAGGTTTTGGTAGCAAGGTCATGCTAGCCTCATAAAAAGTGTTGGGAGTCCCCTCCTTCTCCTATGCTCTGAAATAGCTTGTGTAGGATTGAAAAAAACATTTTTTCCGTTAAGTGTTTTCTAGAACCCATCAGTGAAGTCTTCATGAGGCTGGAGTCTAATTTGTGTGAAATTTTTTGACTAACGATTTAATTTCTTTAATGGTTGTAAAATGATTCAGATTTTTATTTCTTCGTTATAATTTTTGGCAACTTGCATTTTTTCTAGGATTCTTTTCATTATATCTACATTTTGAAATGTACTGGCATAAGGTTGTGTCCAATATTCTCTTATCTGTTTAGTGTTGACACCATCTGTAGGGATGTTCTTTTCATTTCTAATGTTGGTTGTGTTTCCATTCTTTTTCCTTGCTCAATCTTGCTAGAGGTTTGTAATCTTATTAGTCTTTGCAAAGAACCAACTTTTGGCTTTATTGCTCTTCTCTACTGAATGCTTGTTTTCTATTTCATCAATCTCTGTTCTATTTTTATTAATTCTATCCTCCTCCTTTCTTGGTGCTATTTTGCTGTTCTTTTTCTAACTCCTGGTGATGGATACTCAGCTAATTTGTCATTTATCTTATTTTCTAATAAACACAGTTCTGGCTCTAAAAATTCCCTCTAAGCATGACTTTACTTGCATTTACCTTTTGATATGTAGTGTTTTCATGATCATTCAGTTCAAAATACTTGCTAATTTTTATTATTATGACTTTTTGATCCATAAACTATTTAGAAGTGTTTTTCCTAATTACCCAACATATTGAGATTTTTGGTAATCTTTTTGTTACTGATTTCTAGCTTAGTTCACTGTAGTCAGAGAACGTACTCTATTGATTTCAATCTCTTGAAATATGTTGATACTTGCTTTATGTCCTAGGATATGATCAGTTTTGGTAAATGTTCCACGTGTACTTAAAAAAAATGTGTATTCTATGATTGTTGGGTGCAATGTTCTGTCCATTTACTTAATATTGTTAATTGTTTTGTTTAAATCTATGTTCTTCCTGATTTTTTTGTCTGCCTGTGTATTACTTATTGAGAGGCATGTTAAAATCTCCCACTATGATTGTGAATTTTTCTTTTTAGTTCTTTCAGCTTTTGTTTCATATATTTTAGTGTTATTAAAATGTACATTAATTAAGTTCCTATATATTTATGATTCTTACATATCTGTGAATCAAGTCTCTTTCTCTCTAGTATTAAAAGACTTTTTAAAGTCTTTTAATAGTCTCTAGTAATAGTTTTTACTTAAAGTCTATATGCCTGATAGTACTATAGTCTCAACAGTTTTATTTTGATTAGTATATGCACGTCATATATTTTTCACCCGTTTACTTTCAATCTTTCTATACTTTTGTTTTAGGAAAGTCTTTTGTAAATAGCCTAAAGCTGGATTAAAAATTTTTGGGGGTCAAATTTGACAGTTATTGACTCTTAATTGGAATGTTAAGTTCACTTACATTTAACGTGAATGCTAACAGATTTAAGTTTAAAGCTACCAACTTATAGAGTATATTCTTTCTTCCCACACAAATCTATGTTATTTTTTCCTCTTGTCCTGCCTGTGTTTGAGCTTTATTTCATTTTTTTTTCTCTCGAATTGGAATTATATATAGTCTCACATTCAAAGTAAATGAAGACCTTTCCCGTCTTCCTCAACAACATGGGGACTAGAGAGCTCTGTCCATGCTAGTCTTGTACATATTTTAAGACTATTGTTTCCCCTAATCCTATTAGACCTTATCATTCTGTTTTATACAACCAATGCTCACTTAAATTTACCCATGTATTTGCCATTTTCTTTGCACTCTATTTCTCTTTGCATATCAGACATGCTCTCTGGGAATCACTCTCCTTCTGACAGAATATATCCCATAGAATTTCCTTAAGTTAGTGACTTCATGCTTGAAGAACATTTTCAAGATATTACCCTCACGCTTTTATTAGACATGGAAAATGCTGTCCCTGTACTCTGCCCTCTTCTTCTAGCTCTCTGATTGTGTATATGTAGCCACCATGTCTCCTACCCTCTCTTCTGAAATTAAAAACAAATCTTTTTCTTTCTCTCCTCCACTCTCATAATTTCATTTGATCTATATTCCAGTTCACTAAGCTTGTATTTTTCTATCTATAGTCTGATTCCAAATTATTCACTGAAATTTTTTTAAAAGTCTTTTAATCTAAAAACATGTAAATATCTCCATTTGTCTAGGTCTTCTTTGATTTCTTTCTCAGTATTTTTGAAAATTATATAAATATTTTGTTAATTTGTACCTAAGTATTTCATTTTATTTAGATCAATTGTAAATGGTATTATGTTTTTAATTTTGGTTCGCATGTTTGTTATTAATATACATAAACAAGATTGATTTTTGTTTGTTGATTTTTACCTCACTTATTCTAAGAGATCTATAAAAAACAAATTCCTTGGCATTGTGTACATAGACAACCATGTCACATGCAAATAGAGAAAGTTTTATTTCTTATTTTCCTACATGTATGCCTTTTATTTCTTGTTTTAATTTAATGTTATTTATTTTTTTATACAGCAGGTTCTTATTAGTCATCCATTTTATACACATCAGTGTATACATGTCAATCCCAACCTCGCAATTCATCACACCACCACCCCCAACCCCCCGCTGCTTTCCCCACCTTGGTGTCCATAAGTTTTTTCTCTACTTCTCTGTCTCAATTTCTGCTCTGCAAACCAGTTCATCTGTACCATTTTCTAGGTTCCACATATATGCGTTAATATACGATATTTGTTTTTCTCTTTCTGACTTCACTCTGTACGACAGTCTCTAGATGCATCCACGTCTCTACAAATGACCCAATTTCGTTCCTTTTTATGGTTGAGTAATATTCCATTGTATATATGTACCACATCTTCTTCATCCATTTGTCTGTTGATGGGCATTTAGGCTGCTTCCATGACCTGGCTATTGTAAATAGTGCTGCAATGAACATCGGGGTGCATGTGTCTTTTCCAATTATGGTTTTCTCTGGGTATATGCCCAGTAATGGGATTGCTGGATCATATGGTAATTCTATTTTTAGTTTTTTAAGGAACCTCCATACTGTTCTCCACAGTGGCTGTATCCATTTACATTCCCACCAACAGTGCAAGAGGGTTCCCTTTTCTCCACACCCTCTCCAGCATTTGTTGTTTGTAGATTTTCTGATGATGCCCATTTTAACTGGTGTGAGGTGATACCTCATTGTAGGTTTGATTATATATGATCCGTTTAATGTGTTGTTGGATTCAGTTTGCTAGTATTTTGTTAGGATTTTTGCATCTATATTCATCAGTGATATTGGTCTGCAATTTTCTTTTTTTGTGGTATCTTTGTCTGGTTTTGGTATCAGGGTGATGG
>NW_020175528.1:509249-509623 GCF_003031525.2 Neophocaena asiaeorientalis asiaeorientalis
TGTCGTGTTTTCATTGTCATTTGTCTCTAGGTATTTTTTGATCTCCTCTTTGATTTCTTCAGTGATATCTTGGTTATTTAGTAACGTATTGTTTAGCCGCCATGTGTTTGTGTTTTTTACGTTTTTTTCCTTGTAGTTCATTTCTAATCTCATAGCGTTGTGGTCAGAAAAATGCTTGATACGATTTTAATTTTCTTAAATTTACTGAGGCTTGATTTGTGGTCCAAGATATGATCTATCCTGGAGAATGTTCCATGCGCGTTTGAGAAGAAAGTATAATCCGCTGTTTTTGGATGGAATGTCCTATAAATATCAATTAAATCTATCTGGTCTATTGTGTCATTTAAAGCTTGTGTTTCCTTATTAATTTTCTG
>NW_020175528.1:509663-511765 GCF_003031525.2 Neophocaena asiaeorientalis asiaeorientalis
GCTATCTATGAGGCTTGTGGAAGTTTCCTGATGGGAGGGACTGGTGGTGGGTAGAGCTGGCTGTTGCTCTGGTGGGCAGAGCTCAGTAAAACTTTAATCCGCTTGTCTGCTGATGGGTGGGGCTGGGTTCCCTACCTGTTGATTGTTTGGCCTGAGGCAACCCAACACTGGAGCCTAGCTGGGCTCGTTGGTGGGGCTAATGGCGGACTCTGGGAGGGCTCATGCCAAGGAGTACTTCCTAGAACTTCTGCTGCCAGTGTCCTTGTCCTCATGGTGAGGCATAGCCACCCCCAACCTCTGCAGGAGACCCTCCAAAACTAGCAGGTAGGTCTGGTTCAGTCTCCTATGGGGTCACTGCTCCTTCCCCTGGGTCCCAGTGCACACACTACTTTGTGTGTGCCCTCCAAGAGTGGATTCTCTGTTTCCCCCAGTCTTGTCAAAGTCCTGCAATCAAGTCCTGCTAGCCTTCAAAGTCTAATTCTCTAGGAATTCCTCCTCCTGTTGCTGGGCCCCCAGGTTTGAAAGCCTGACGTGGGGCTCAGAACCTTCACTCCAGTGGGTGGACTTCTGTGGTATAAGTGTCCTCCAGTCTGTGAGTCACCCACCCAACAGTAATGGGATTTGATTTCATTGTGATTACGCCCCTCCTACCATCTCACTGTGGCTTCTCCTTTGTCTTTGCATGCGGGGTATCTTTTTTGGTGAGTTCCAGTGTCTTCCTGTCAATGATCGTTCAGCAGTTAGCTGTGATTCTGGTGTTTTTGAAATAGGGAGTGAGAGCTTGTTCTTCTACTCCAACATCTTGAACCAATCTCTCGCCTTTTATTTCTTGATTTGAGACCTTTCCTTTTTTTCCTAAAGTAAGCATTTAGTGTTATAAACTTCCTTCTCTGTTCTGCTTTAGCTGCCACATTATTTGCTACATTTTAATATGTCGTATTTTTACTTTCATTCAGTTCCATGTATTTAAAAAATTTTCTTTTGAGACTTTCTCTTTGACCCATGGATTATTTAGTAGTATGTTGTTTAATTTCCAAGTGTTTTAATATTTTCCTGTTGTTTTCCTTTTATTGATTTCAGTTTGATTCCATTATGGTCAGAGACCATAATCTGTATGACTTCAGTTCTTTAAAACTTGTTGAAGTTTGTTTTATGGCTCAGAATATGGCCCATTTTAGTGAATGTTCCATGGGTGTTTGAAAAAAAATGTGTATTCTGCTGTTGTTGTTGGAGAGTTATACACACATGAATTAGATCCTGTTGGTTGATGGTGTTGTTCAGTTGTTCTATATCCTTGCTGATTTTCTGTCTAGCAGTTCTGTCAATTGCTGCAAGTGGGGTGTTGAAGTCCCACCTGTGACTGTGAACCTGCCTATTTTGCTTTTCACCTCTTACCAGTTTTTGCTTCATGTATTTTGAGACTCTGGTTTTTGGTGTGCACACATTTAGGATTATTATGTGTTCTTAGCTGACATTTACTGAACTTTTAATTTCATTTATTTTAGATGTCATTTCTAGAAGTGCTGATTTATTCTTCATCAAATAAGTCCTTTTTATAGTTTCTTCTTTTTAAAAAACATAAGCGTAACTTGAAAAATCTGTATCTGTGCCCAACAATGTTCATAGTGGTACTATTTACAATAGGTAAGACATGAAAGCAACCTAAGCATCCATCGACAGATGAATGGATGAAGAAGATGTGGTACATATATACAATGGAATATTACTCAGCCATAAAAAAGCATGAACTAATGCCATTTGCAGCAACATGGATGGACCTAGAGATTAGCACACTTAGTGAAGTAAGTCAGACAGAGAAAGACAAATAATATATGATATCACTTATATATGGAATCTAAAAAATAGTACAAATTAATTTATAAAACAGAAACAGACTCACAGACATAGAAAACAAACTTATGGTTACCAAAGGAGAAGGGGGGAGGGATAAATTGGGAGTATGGGATTAACAGATACACACTACTATATATAAAATAGATAAGCAACTAGGATTTACTGTATAGCACAGGGAACTATATTCAATATCTTGTAATAAACTATAATGGAAAAGTATTGAAAAAAAGAATATATATATATATATA
>NW_020175528.1:512079-526611 GCF_003031525.2 Neophocaena asiaeorientalis asiaeorientalis
ACTGCTGAATCACTTTGCTATACACCTGTAACTAACACAATATTGTAAACCAACTATACTTCAAAAAGCAGAAAAATAAATAAATAAATAATCTGTATCTGACAATGCCAATTTCAAAGTCTCTACAGGTTATTTCTGCTGTCTGTTGATTCTGCTACTTCTATTCATATTGTTCTGTTTCTTTTGCACTTAGCTGATTTTGACTGTGTGCTGGTCAATGCCACTAACTAGTTATCTGGGGGGCTCCCCAAGGCCTAAGATAGATATGCCTTCCTCCAGAGAGGCTTCATGTTTGCTTTCAACAGGTACCTGGCTGGAGTTATTAAAAGTCATGGATGACCTTAAGTCAAGTTCTCAACTTGAGCTTCTTTGACTAATCCAGGCAGAGGGCTGATGTGTGGCCATTTCTTCCTAGCAATATTTTATGCTTTCCTTTTGCTTCTGCTTGCCTTAGTGTCAAGGCACCAAGGCTTTTCTGAAGTCCTCTAGGATTGGGGGAGGAAAGTGGGTTAAGATCTAGTTCATCCTGGTCCTGAGGGTGCAGCTCCTGGGAATCTAGCTTCATGTGGGAGAAGTCACCCATAAGGCTCCCAGCTTGGGAGGGCTCCAACTTTGTATTCTTTCCCTCTTGCCTTGTATGGCCACTGAGTCAAATCTTTGTGAGCAGTACTGTCAAGTACCCACCAGGGGTCCCAGTGGCATACTTACCTCCCTGGTTACAGGTGTTTATCTCTTAGCTGGTCTGAGACATCCCCTCTGTCTTTTCCATTTTAAAAGTGAAGTCTGAAAAATGTTCTATCCACCATTTCTTGTTGCTTTAGTGGGAGAGTTGATCCAAAGAGTGCAGCCTGTCCCCTGGAAGGTGGAAGTTCTCTGATGCATTTTTCCATCTCTGGGAAACCTGGCTGCCCTAGGGTCCTCCATCATGGAGGCTGAGGCTCCCACTGCTCAGGGGGGTGGCAGAACCAGCTGAGACTAAGGAGAGGACTTTCAGCTTTTGACTTCCAGAACTGGCTCCTGAAACTCATTTCAGAGGAGTGCTTGTGAAGGTCAAAGCTTTCATTTGGAAGATCCAGGCGTTGAGAGAGAAAGATTGATTTAAGTTGCAAAAGTTACCCTTAAAAAAAGTCAAGAACCAGAGCCCAGGGAATCAGAGGACACAGTTTTACTAAAATCCACAGAGCGGTAAGAAGGAAAGAATATGAAGATGGAAAGGGAAGGCCCTTTCTGGGCTGAGGGTGGGGTGGGTGGAGAAATGAGCAGCAGAGCAGAGAAGAGCTTGGTAGGAAAGGTTTGTGTGATGGAGCATTTAGACCTGAGTTGAGGCTGCTCCCTATACCCTCCTACCCTTCAGAGACAAAACCTGGTGTATGTTGGGTGCGAGAGGCCATAGTGAAGAGGTCCAGTTGGGTTTAAAAACTGCAGAGCAGACGGACTTGTATTTTGATTCCCACCTGGAATTCTAGGAGGAGACCATCTCCCATTGCCCTGTGCCAACACAGAACAGCATCAACACAGTGGAAATGGCAGTGTGTCAAGTACAGGCAGAGAGAGCTTCAGAAAACATCCCCTCCCGTGCCTTCCAAGTCCCCCTCAGCTCCAGCAGGGCATGGTAGAAACCGGTAAAAATTCTCAAGGTTCCTCGAGAGGAGTAGTGAGGGAGGCTAAGAATTAACGGTCAGTAGGGCTACTGGGCGGGGGTACAGGGTACAGGGTGTGCAGCCCAAAGCCAGAGGCCATGGTGTCGGCAGTGCCAGGGAGAGTCCAGCATGGGCCCAGATAGCAGCAGTTGTGCCTGAGCCAAGAGAAGCTGAGGGAGGCCTCAATAGTAGAGGCAGAGAGAATAGAGGCCAATGCCCAAGGTCAAGGGCAGACCCCTTGGCTGAAGGACACTGAGGGCCAGATGCCCCTTTTCAGAGGCCAGGATGATAAGCCACCTCAGATGCTCAACTTACTCTTGGGAAAATAGGCGGAAAAGAGAAACTTGATCGCAAAGTGACCTATAAGAGAATAAGCTTAAAATCAGAAGATAGTTACCTTAAAGTAGCAATTTTCTTTTCACCATTCATGGAAATGGTGGCTTAAGAGCAAGTCAAGTGTTATAGAAAGCAAAGGAAGTTATTCTTCTTCACATCTGAGTCTCATGTTAGACATGGAAGATGTTAGTTCTTTCTCTTTTCCTCTTTAAAAGAAATGGGGGTCAGGAGAACTAACTTCTGTTGGGTGTTGACTCTCTTGGGTCATTTACATACATTTAACCTTCACCTTAATCTCTGTTTTACAGGGGTGGGGGGCCAGGGGCTCCTCTAGGCAGCTCTGCTGAGCATCTTGGATACTCAGGTGTCACCTGGGATGGTTTAGCTCATTTTGACAGGGGAGGTTGTACACTGAGAAATCAATGCTTTGTTATAGCTCCCAGGAGAGGAGAGTCAATAAAAATAACAGTTTGAGCTAAAACTCCTTCTTGCCCTCTAAATGGTCTTGAGTTTAAGCCTCTTTTGTTCTCCACAATGCTACAATCCCAGTGTTGCCTCATGCAACCCCCTCTCCCTCTTGCTACATGGAGGTACTTCGCCGGTGACCCAATGCAGCCCACACACACCTCCATTACAGCACTTGTATGGTAATGATCTGTTTGCCTTTGTCATTCTTGTGAGGCTGAGAGCTCCTTAAGGATGCAAACCTGTCTTTTCATTCTGGATAACATGGCCAGCACTTCACTTAACATGAAGCTATCCCATCCTTCCCTTGGAGTTATCATAGTAATATGTGGCTATGTGTTTAACATGGCTGATAGAATTCCTTTTTCGTTTATCTCTACCCCTCTGGAAATTCTAACAAAATGGCAGTAAAGGAATAAAAGAAGTATGAAATCACAAGGGCAAAGAGAGTGGGAAAGGAGACAACAGTAGGTGGGAAAGGTCAACACAATTTTGGAAGCTGGAGAGCTGATGAACAACGGTACCAGAGCCAGCAGAGTTGCAGGCAGGGAAGGCAGTAAAGGTCAAGCTGCCATGCATGGCAGAAGCCTAGAGGAGCCAACAGCCTCCCAGTGAGGGTGGGTGCCAGAGGGCCCGAACACAGGAGGACTAGTTGAGGGTTTGTCTAAGGAGCCCTTGGATACCACCACTGACCTTGCTCTCCCATCCTGGCAGAAGGCCACATTTCTGCTTTCTGCCGAGGTTGGACCAGAGACCCTTGACTCCCAGGCATAGCTGAGGGGATGTGGGATTACTATCCCTAAGACAGGAGGGTCAAGTCTGGCTTCCAGAATACCAGATTGGAGCCATCTCTCTGGACACGTACAGACACAGTCAGGGGTCTTGGACCTAGGGGCTGGACGTATGCCATCAGGCCCACCAACTTCACCCACACACCCAGAGTTTCTGGATGACACTTACGGCCTGATCTGCAGATGGGAGTGGACAGCTCAGGAAGACACCAGTTTTAGACAGGTGCTGACCATGAAAGACAGAGACCAAAACAGCTGTCCGGAGAAAAGGAACTAGGGGGATACAAAGGTAAGGCAGAAAGCAAAAGGAAGCTTCAAAAATCTCCAAATAATATTTTCAGAAGACAAGAGATGATATCCCATCCATGAAACAAGAATGGTTTTTTTTTTTGTTTTTTTTTTTTTTTTTGCGGTACGCGGGCCTCTCACTGTCGTGGCCTCCCCCGTTGCGGAGCACAGGCTCCGGACGCGCAGGCCCAGCGGCCATGGCCTACAGGCCCAGCCGCTCGGCGGCCCGCGGGATCCTCCCGGACCGGGGCACGAACCCATGTCCCCTGCATCGGCAGGCGGACTCTCAACCACCGCGCCACCAGGGAAGCCCCATGAATGGCTTTTTTTTTTATTAAAAAAAAAAAAAAATCAGAAAACAGGAGGAAGCTCTTAGAAATTAGAAAAATATTTGCTCAGTTGACAATATTCACCAACTGACTCTCACATGCCAGGTGCTGTGCTGGGTGCTGGGGAAATACAGTGGGGATGAGGCAGACCAATTCTTTTCCTCAAGGAGCTTATACTCTGGTGGATGACAGCAGCAACAAAATAAGTTAGGAGAAGAACTGGAAGATACATTTGAGGAAATCATATGCTAAAAAGAAGATAAACTTAGAAGATTGATCTGGGAGGTGAAGCATCTAACTAATAGACATCCCTGAAAGAGAGAACAGAGGGAGGAAAACATCAAAGAAGTAACACAAATATCTTCCCAGACTAGAAGGACCTAAGTTTTCACAGTCAAAGACCCTCTGAGTGCTCAGCACTCGAATAAAAGAACACACTGGCAAACCACTGTAAAATTTCAGACCACCAGTTTTAAAGAGAAGATTCTAAAAGTTCCCAGAGAGAAGATAAGAGATTGTATACACAGGACTGGGACAGCATTGGACTTCTCAACAGCACTTCTGGGATCCAGGAGACAGTGAAGCAAGTCTTCAAACATTAGAGGAAAATTATTTCCAGCCTGGAATACTATATTTGGCCAAACAACCAATTAATTAGGATGGCGTTGGCAAACTTTTTCTATTAAGGAACAGATATTAAACAGTGTAGGCTTTGTGGGCTGCGTATACTCTTGGTGGCATATTCCTCTTTTTTTTTTTTTTTTGGCTGCACCACAGGGCACGTGGGATCTTAGTTCCGTGACCAGGGATCGAACTCGTGCTCCTTGCATTGGAAGTGCAGAGTCTTAACCACTGGACCACCAGGGAAGTCCTGGCATATTCCTCTTTTTAAAGAACCTTTTATAATGTAAAAATATCATTCTTAGCTCACAGAAAGCATGAAAACAAGCTATAGGCCAGATTCGGCCCATGGGCTGTAGTTTACTGATCTGTGCACTGGAGTGTGGCATAAACTTGTGTTCATATATGTAAGGTCTCAGAAAGTTGATCTCCCATAGATTCTTTCTCAGAAAGATGCTAGAGGATGCACTCCACCAAGACAAGAGAGTAAACCAAAAATAGCAGAAGGCATCGGATCTAAGAAACTAGGGTTCCAAATCGGGAGACAGGCAAAGGGAATCCCCAGGAAAACAGCGTTGGGAAATCCCAGTTGACAGTGGTGTAGCAGGCATAGAGAGCTAGCTGTCCAGATAGGACCTTGAGGGCTCCAGGAAGGATATGAGCAGAAACAAAATGGAATAGACAGATTACCATGAGTTTGTTTGTACTAAGAGTTTGAGAGAATTTTTGGGGGGGGGGAGAAATTTGGGACTAAATTAGTGATAGGTACAAGGAACCCAAGGAAACAGATAAATGCAGCAATTATTAACTCTAGGAAAAACCAAAGTTTATATGAGAGGCAATAAAGTCTTAGTGTAATACACGGTTTAGTTAAAATGATTTAGCAGACATAAATGTAAACAATAAATATTAATTTAACCCAAAGCTGTGAGCTAATCAATTTGGGAGCGTATGGTGGAGATGAAGTATAAGTGTGAGGGTGGAGTTGTGAATGCTAAATTCTCCTTTTACATAATTGGAAGCCAACAGATAATGTCTGAATCTGAAAATTCAAGAAACAACAGTATAAGCTTATTATTTAGAAACAGGGAGTCAAATACCAGAGAAAACAGCTAAAAAAGTTAAAAGTGATTGCCCTGGGAAACAGGAATCAGTGGTGGGAAAGAATGGAACAAACACTACTATAAGCCTTATAATGACTTTTATTATAAATATGTTTATATATTTATAAAATAAATTGAAAAATTAATGTATTTTGTAGAAATACTTCAGTATACTGAAAGTGTAAAGAATCAAAAATTAACAAAGAGGTTAATACTGTTTATATTTTGGTTAGCTTTCTTTGTCTTTTTCTTCTAATTCTTCATACGGTGTAAATTCAATTTTGTACCTTCTTTATTTAGATTATATCATAAGCATTTTTCTTGGTCATTAGGACTCTGAAAACACCATTTGTAATGGCTCTATAGTAATAGAGGTTTAAAAAATTTTATGCTGGAATCAATAGATTGTGACCATCTTTGTAGATCTTGGTTTCACGTTTTGGATACATTTTTAAGATAAATTATTAGAAAGGAAAACTACTGACTTCAACGTTTTGGGTGATTTTGCCACATTTTGCTAAACTTCTTTTCAGAAATTTTGAGCAAAGGGAGAGAGACTGCAGCACAGTTTGAGAGAGTTCATCTCTCCCCACACTGGCCAGTACTGGGACCACTCAATTTAAAAACACCTGCCAGTTTGTAGGAATTGCTTGTGGTTTAAATTTTGCTTTTAAAATGACTTGTGTGATTTGTATTATTTATTAGATATTTCTGTGTCTCCGAACCTTCTGCTCTTATTTGTTACTCATTTGTCTACTGATGTGTATGAATACTTTTAAACAAGCATGTTAAGTGTTTGCCTGTTGGATCTGTTGGCAAACATATAGAGAGGATTCCCCTCCAAATCATGGACCTTCCCCAGCTCCTGTCTGGCTGCTAGGAATTAGGCGCAGGTATTCATCCAACTAAAACACTCCCCACGTCCATGTGCAACAAAGCCAGTTTTCATCTCAGGGTTACACCTCTTCCTTGATTTACGACAGGATTAGTCCCATCATAAGTGGAAAATAAACCATCATAAATTGAAAATATCATTTAGTCAAACATGCACTTGATACACCTAATCTACCGAACATCCTAGCTTAGCCTTGCCTACCTTAAACATGCTCAGAACACTTACATTAGCCTACAGTTGGGCAAGATCCTCTAACAGAAAGCCAAGTTTATAATAAAGGGCTGGATATCTCCTGGAATTTCTTGGATATTGTACTGCAGAATGGTTGGATGGGTACAGAATGGTTTTAAGTGTATCAATCGTTTACCCTCATGATCGCATGGCTGATGGGAGCTGCGGCTACTGCCGCTGCCCCAGCATCACGAGAGGAGCGTACCACACATCACTAGCCCAGGAAAACATCAAAGTTCAGAATTCGAAGTACAGTTTCTACTATATACGCATCTCTTTTGCACTATCATAAAGTCGAAAAACTGTAAGTCAAACCATTGTAAGTCGGGGTCCGTCTGTACTTTCATCTGTCGTTTCGTGTGTGTCGCTGCTCCTCTGCTCTAGTCTCTTGCGTAAATAATCGGTCTCATCTCACAGTTTTCATATCCCTATTGTTTTCTTGTGTTCTGGAAGAATTCCTTGCACTGGTGACCTAATTCTCTATTTAGTTACAAGAAATAGCCTCCCTCCTACCTGTCTCCACTGAGCACTAATGTGGCGATGACGTTTTTCATTCCAAAATCCCTTCCCTGTCCTCAGGTGGGCTGCTCCCTCGCTTTATCACATTCTCCTCTTGAATCTCATGAGAACCAGAGGTTTTAAAATTTTATCTTCGTTAAGTGGAGAGCCACGTGGCCTAAACCTGGAGGATGGGGCCTTCTTTGGAAATGCAGTTCCTTTTTCATATGAACTGTGACCTCTTTCTGGCCAGTCAGCTGCCTCCAGAAAGGTCTATCTGTCCAGTATGGAAGGCTGGGCGGCCCTGTCAGAGTCTGGGTAGGTCCTCGCTTAATTACTTTGTTCACAGCTAAAGGATAAAGGCAACATTTAAGCTTACTGTAATTTTTCTTTGTATATTAGAAATATTTCAAGCAGGGAGCTGCAGGTAAAAGGAAACAGCAATTGAAGGGAATTCTTCACTCCTAAGGTTTATCTGTAGTATTTTACTGACTGAGCTATCTAAGGTAGGAAAATATTGATTTTTTTCTTCAAATACGTAGGTGACTGTCCTGTTTCCTTTAATTAAATAATCTGTATCCCCCCATAACTGTTTTTTTTTTGTTTTTCCCTTACTATATATTTTCTTTCACATAGACTTTATGTTCCATTGTGCTGTCTTGAGTCCCTATCACACTCATTTAATCTCTTTTTTAAAAATTACACTTTAGGGACTTCCCTGGTGGTGCAGTGGTTAAGACTCCACGCTCCCAATGCAGGGGACCCGGGTTCGATCCCTGGTCAGGGAACTAGATCCCACATGCGTGCCACAACTAAGAGTTCGCATGCCACAACTAAGGAGCCAGAAAGACGCAACTAAGGAGCCTGCCTGCCGCAACTAAGACCCAGTGCAACCAAATAAATAAATTAATTAAAATATTTTTTTAAAATTACATTTTAATGTCTGAGAGAGCTTTCTGAGCACATGGTCAGTCTTCTAGAAGAAACTTGGGATACCTTTCTCACGTTAAATAAAGAAAAATACCCATTAGCATTCTCACTGAAAAGCCAATCAGTGAATGCCCATTCCAGTGAGGAGCTGGTCATATTTCATTTGGTCAAGTCTCTCAGCAGAGGACAGAGCCACTGCCCTCAGTATCCTTCACGTTTCTGGTTCAGGTTAGCCTTAATATATATGTATTTTTTTCATTACATTGTATTACAACTGTTATATAGAAAACTGTACTTTGGTTTGTTTGAGTCTAGGTTATGTTACTGAACTTAGTTCTAACAGCTTTTCAAATGCCTCTTCTGGATTTTCTAGGGATACAGTAACACTGCCTGCAATAATGAAAACTGAGTCTCCTTTCTATATTTGATTAATGCCATCAGAAAATAATAGTGGTGAGTAAACATTCTTTTCTATTTCCGTGCTTCTGTGCGAATGCTTCTGAAGTGTTATGCCATTATCTATCGTGCTAGATAAGTATACTAGTTCTACTTTACTAAGAGCTTTAAAAAAAAAATCCCTGAGTAAGTGCTGGATTTTTATTGAATGGCTTTTAAGTGTGTATTGAGATGATGATTTAAGTTTCATAAAAATATATTACCTTAGTAATGCAATATATTAATAGATTTCTTTATGTTATACTGTCCTTGAATACTGGGATGCATGCTACCTGGTCATGTTGAATTATTCTTTTAGTAGTAATTTGATAACCTACTACTTTATATGGGTATTTTGCATCCAAGATTATACTGTCAAACACTAGCTGTAATGCCACAATATCCTTATCCAATTTTCTTTGTTCTAGAGAATGGTGATGGTAGATTGGATTATTGGTCCTAATTCCTCACTCTGCTATTATAATATCGCATACCCACACCTCTGCCACTGCCTCACTAAGGCAGAACATACTTCCCCGCCTCTTGATTTTGGGCTTTGGCTAACGGGATATTAGCAGATGCGACATGAATAGAAACTTAAAACTTGCTTGCTTGGTGGCCATCCTGTGCTTGTGCCATCCCTGTGAGAGAATACACCAGGTAGCTACTACCCCTTGTGTTCTCCTAGCCCCCAGGATTATTTAAATGCTTTACACTAGTAAGAATTTGATAACATATGAACAGTTTGTGGTGCGTGGCTGGTGGCTCAGCCATTGTGACTCGCTCTACTCCCTGGCCTGGCTGGTCAGCAGAGGAGGGAACTGTGGCAGACTGTATTTTACAAAGCTGGTCCCGTCATTATCTCCCAGCCCGCGTGCTCTTCTAGATCTGGCCATTCCTCCATCCAGAGGTCCCCTTGGACCTGGGTGGGCGCCTTTGTTTGGGGCAGAAGTGAGAATGTGTGACTTCTGAGACTGGGTCATAAAAATGCCATGTGCTTCCACCTTGTGATCTGGAGACGCTCGGTCTTAGAACCCAGCTACCAGGCCGTGAAAACCCCAACCAGCCTATGCAGAGTCCCCCTAGCACAGCCAGGAGTACTGTTAGGGTCAACGTCAACGTCCCAGCTGACGCCCTACCGGTACGCGGCGTCAGCTGCCAAACATGTGAGTGAAGAGGTCTCTAGATGATTTCTGTTCCCTGCTGTCCACTCACACCCAGTCTTTTTCTTTTTTTTTTGTGGTACACGGGTCTCTCACTGTTGTGGCCTCTCCCGTTGCGGAGCACAGGCTCCGGACGCGCAGGCTCAGCGGCCATGGCTCACGGGCGCAGCCGCTCCGCGGCATGTGGGATCTTCCCGGACCGGGGCACGAACCCGCGTCCCCTGCATCGGCAGGCGGACTCTCAACCACTGCGCCACCAGGGAAGCCCGTCTCCCAATATTTTGAGTCTTCTCAGCTGAGCCCTCAAACATCATGGAGTGGAGACAAGCCATCCTCACTGTGCTCTGAGCATAACAAAACAGTCAATTTACACCTACAAGTCTGTGCTGGTTTGTTACTAGTAATAATAACTAGAACAGGAAGAGAGATTCAGAAAGGTTATGTGACTTTTCCCACGGTAATACTACCAGGAAATGGCAGGACTGTGATCTGAACGCAGGTCTGCCTGTACTTTTTCTGTTGCGCTGTACTGATGACGACTAGTGAGCTTTGGGGAGACCTAAGGCAGCCAGGCCTCAGAAGGGTACCACTAGGTAGCCCCACCTTGCCTTGTACATCCCCAAAGCAGGCCTCTCAGGCGTATGACAGAGATTCTGCCCCCTCTAGAGCTGACCTGGACAAATGAGACCATTTCCCCCACAAGACGGGGCTTCGGTAAAATGTTACTGCTGCTTCAAAGGCTTAGCAGGCTCACGAACCATGAAGCAAAGACAATAGCATTCCACACGGTAAGGACTTCATTATTTCCATGGAGCGTATGCTCTGGCACATTTATCAGCATTTTATTAAGAATTACCATACATACTTAAACAAAACTACACTTGTCAAAACAGCAGAGAGAGGTGTTAGGTGACGCTAGGAGGCATTTGGCAGCCTCCAGTTCTGGGGCTTTTGCCGGGAGAAGCTCAGTGTTCTCCTGAGCACACACACAGTCCCACCCTTACCCACTTCGTGGACCCTTTTGTCCATTTTCTTCTTTCTTTTGTTATTGCTGAAAAGCACCCTTGGAAATGAGGCCTTGAAAGGCAGGAACCCTTTAAGAAATATCAAGAGCAACTCTTGCCAGTGCTGTTAGGAACCAAGGAAACAAGGAAAAGAAGCCGGAGTGATGATAAGCAGGTCGAAAACAAAACAAAAACAAAAACAAAAACAAAAAAGGCCAGGTTCTCAACTACATGGATCTAGCTGCTTTCAAAAAGCAGCTGTGATTACCTGGGCCTCCAAGCTAATGTAAGCAGCTCCTTTGCCTCTTCTCTGTTTGATCATCCCTGTTTTCTTTAGACCTTAGTCATAAAGATGAGGTCATCAGGCAACAGTTAACTTAGCTCCAGATTTCTGCTTTACTACATATACACAACACCCTACCTAAGCTGTTGATTCCTTTCCTGCATTAGGAGGAGTAAGAAGGAAGAGTTAAGGAGTTAAAGAATGATTGACCCTCTACCCCTTCCCTTGTGGGTGGACCTCTCTGGCACAGGCAGACCACGTGGGCAAGAGAACATCCAATTGCAGAAGGACCTCGTGAGCCAGACGGGGTCCCAAGGAAGATGTGGGAAGTCAGCAGGTCTGTGCGCAATGGAAAGATGATGAAGAATCTGACCCCCTGCCCGATGATCAACTGAGATTCTTTCCCCCTTTTCCCTTTAAAAGTTGTCACGTCTGAGCAGAATCATTGGAGTCGGTGTCTGGACATAAGTCCATTGCCCCAGATTGCTGGCTTTTCTGAATAAAGTACTTTTCTTTTCTGCTGAAGCTTAGCCCTCGATTTATTGGCTGTTGAGCGGCGAGCGGCCGAACCTGTGTTCAGTTACACTAAGTCTAACGAACATGATGAGGCTGAGGCTGCCGAGGCTCTGAGGCCATCTTGACATCTTTCCTTTATCAGCGCTCAAGCTTATTTAACAAGTTTTGCTCTTTTCTTCATGTGTACGTTTGTTTCTTCAGCTGGAATGCTCTCAGCTCTCGTGGTCCAAATGAACTTGAGACTGCTCTGCTCTGGGCACTACTGGCCAGGAGCACTCATCTATTTTGATGTCCACTGTGGGCCTGGGTGGCAGCAGGGAGGAGACCAGATCCAGCATTCCCAGTATCCCAAGTAGAGTGGCAGCCCTCCGGAAGCACAGTGGGCCAGCTGGGACTGAGCGGGCCGTTCCTGGAAGTGCAACCACCCTTCCTCCATCCTCAGTGCCCTTGGTGTACGTATGCTCCTCTCCTTGTCTGCCCTCCACTTCCCTCACCTCTTTCTGTGCGAACAGTCTTTCTTTCAACCGGCAAACTCTTCCTGCACACGACAAAGCCCCCTCTGGTCTGAGTCTTTCCATGCCTGAGCTGGTCAGCGTGAGGCTTCTTTCTTTCATTGCCAAATGTCCTGTTTTGTGTTTGTAATTTCTTAAAAACTTCACAGAGTAAACAACAAGGTGGCGATATTTCGTAGGGTTTACACTTCCTTCTGGTCTTGGAGAAAAAGGACTTCTTGGTTTCCTCTCTCTCCCGTCCCACTCTCTGCAATCATCCCCCCGAGTCTCAGGCACTGGGCACTGGGCTGATGGCAGTTCCTTCAACTGTCTGAGCACTGACAAAGCCTCCAGGGGGGTGGCTGGCTCCGTGGGGTCCTATGTGCTTTCAGGGTATCAGAAATTCTTTTTCTTTCGTGCGTCTCTATTTTTCATTATTTTAACTCCTGGCGCTGTATCTCTGTCTGCTGAACGGAATGACTGTCCTTTCAGAGAAGATAGGTTTTAAAAAGAACTCAGCAGAATCCCAAATGCTAGGGTCTCATGGCGCCTCAGAAACTCTTTACCATCTCATTGAAGGCCTTAGATCCGGCAGGAAAAATACAGGAAGGAAGGCAGTGGGGGGCAGGTTGCAATCGGGCAGTTCTGGCTCGGTGTGTAGTCCGCTGACGGGGGTCAAGGGAAAGCTGCCCGAACACCGCCCCGGGGCAGCCTCTGTGCCTGGAATCTCTGCAGAGCAGCCTTGTTTTCCATTAATGAATAACTGGGCCTGGGCAATCAGTCCCTTCAACTGTCCTCTCCAGACAGGCTTTATAGTGGCAGGAACTTGAGGGCAAGCAGGCAGAGACACACCTGAGCGTGAGACTCAGCTCTGCAGCTGCTGAGCTGTGTGACCCGGAGCAAATTACTTAACCTCTCAGTCCCCCATTCTCTCCACCTGCATCAAATGAGCTCACGCAGGAGACAGACACCAGTTCAGGGCAGACACATGGATGGAGAACATGCTAGAAATATCAGTTGAATCTGAATTTTCCCCTCCTTCTCTTTTGTTTTCACTACAAACACCATTTCTCTTCTTAAGGCAAGAGGGGCCGGCTTGGCAGGCACTTTAAGTCGGGTAATGTACCAGCACTGTGAATTCTGAAATAAATATGGTGGGAGCTCTGCCCTCATGGGGGTTCAGTCCTGGGGAGATGAATAGTCACCACAAGGTGGTCAACATGGGGCAGAGGGTACACAGGGAGCACTGAAGAGGCTCTGAACAGGTAGAGCAGGTTTTCTGGAGGGGGGACAGCTAAACTGAGTCATGTACGATTGCTGAAGACAGATGGTGACCTATGAAAGGTAAAGTCTTGTTAATCACATCAATTCTTTCCACTTTAACTGTATTGAAAGAGACTTTTTTTTTTTTGGTGGTATGCGGGCCTCTCACTGCTGTGGCCTCTCCTGTTGTGGAGCACAGGCTCTGGACGCGCAGGCTCAGCGGCCACGGCTCACGGGCCCAGCCGCTCCACGGCATGTGGGATCTTCCCGGACCGGGGCACAAACCCGTGTCCCCTGCATCGGACTCTCAACCACCGCACCACCAGGGAAGCCCAAAAGAGATTTTTAAAAAAAATCTTCAGAACAACTGAAGCTTGATGACTCCTTGATTCTGCACGAATATCCTTGCCCATTTCTTGATACGTTTTCAATTTACCTTCATGGTAATATATACTCAAGGAAACTGTCCAAGATCTGCTAAGGGATTCAATAAAATAGGTCATGGAGTTAAACGCTGTGGTGAAATCAAGGGCTTAATTTTATGGATAAAATTTAAATTGCTCAGCTGCCCTTTTTCATTATTCGTGTTAAGACTAACAACTGATCAGTGAATGGGAGGAGATCGCTGTAGGAATCAGGAGGCCATTTTCCTATTCTTTAAGCACATCTGGTGAGGTTATGGACTTTGCCCTCGAGGTTAACAGACCTTGCATTGGGGAAGAGACCCAAGCAGCCCACTAGCCCACCTCCACCACTGGGGCTGCTCCTGAAACTGCTGCAGGGGCAAGGAGCCTGAAACTGGAATTTTTCCCAAGATCAACCTTGGGAGGAATGAGACGGATGACCGTGTTTTAACATCAGTACTTTTCTGGTACTTTTCAAAGTGAGGTCTGCATTGATGTCATTATTAAAAATGCATATTCCAAGCTGCACCTAGATGTGCTCTCTGGCAGTGAGGCTTAAGAACTTTCATTTTTTCCCAAGCATCCTAGGTGATTCTTACACGTGAGTGGAGAGCCGTGGGTCAGCACTGACTGTAGAAGGACTACTTCCTTTCAGTCATCCAAGGTTCTTTGATTAACCTAGCTCTAAGGTAACCGAGCTCTAAGGTAAACAAGGACCACTTTGCTATTATGACCAAATGGCCAATTTTATGAGTATGGAATAAAAGGATAAAGTCATTATATCTCAAAAAAAAATGTTTAGTTTAGAAAAAAAAGGATATGAATCTCTTAGGTTGTAAATGCTTT
>NW_020175528.1:526774-600245 GCF_003031525.2 Neophocaena asiaeorientalis asiaeorientalis
AACCCCCGCACCACCAGGGAAGCCCCAAAGAGATTTTAAAAAAAAAAAAAAATCTTCAGAACAACTGAAGCTTGATGACTCCTTGATTCTGCACGAATATCCTTGCCCATTTCTTGATACGTTTTCAATTTACCTTCATGGTAATATATACTCAAGGAAACTGTCCAAGATCTGCTAAGGGATTCAATAAAATAGGTCATGGAGTTAAACGCTGTGGTGAAATCAAGGGCTTAATTTTATGGATAAAATTTAAATTGCTCAGCTGCCCTTTTTCATTATTCGTGTTAAGACTAACAACTGATCAGTGAATGGGAGGAGATCGCTGTAGGAATCAGGAGGCCATTTTCCTATTCTTTAAGCACATCTGGTGAGGTTATGGACTTTGCCCTCGAGGTTAACAGACCTTGCATTGGGGAAGAGACCCAAGCAGCCCACTAGCCCACCTCCACCACTGGGGCTGCTCCTGAAACTGCTGCAGGGGCAAGGAGCCTGAAACTGGAATTTTTCCCAAGATCAACCTTGGGAGGAATGAGACGGATGACCGTGTTTTAACATCAGTACTTTTCTGGTACTTTTCAAAGTGAGGTCTGCATTGATGTCATTATTAAAAATGCATATTCCAAGCTGCACCTAGATGTGCTCTCTGGCAGTGAGGCTTAAGAACTTTCATTTTTTCCCAAGCATCCTAGGTGATTCTTACACGTGAGTGGAGAGCCGTGGGTCAGCACTGACTGTAGAAGGACTACTTCCTTTCAGTCATCCAAGGTTCTTTGATTAACCTAGCTCTAAGGTAACCGAGCTCTAAGGTAAACAAGGACCACTTTGCTATTATGACCAAATGGCCAATTTTATGAGTATGGAATAAAAGGATAAAGTCATTATATCTCAAAAAAAAATGTTTAGTTTAGAAAAAAAAGGATATGAATCTCTTAGGTTGTAAATGCTTTTTAGAGTTTAATGCAATTTCATTTTTAAAATGTATTTATTGATTTATTTTTGGCTGTGTTGGGTCTTTGTTTCTGTGCGAGGGCTTTCTCTAATTGCGGTGAGCAGGGGCCACTCTTCATAGTGGTGGGCGGGCCTCTCACTGTCGCAGCATCTCTTGTTGTGGAGCACAGGCTCCAGACGCGCAGGCTCAGCAGTTGTGGCTCACGGGCCTAGTTGCTCCACGGCATGGAGGATCCTCCCAGACCAGGGCTCAAAGCCGTGTCCCCTGCATTGGCAGACAGATTCTCAACCACTGTGCCACCAGGGAAGCCTCAATGCAATTTCATTTTTGAGGCTGGTTTCTAATTAATTTACATGTCTAGTATATGCATTGGTATATGCATTGGTCAATTCTGATTTATGTAAATTGTAGATGGTCTTGTTCACTTGCAATATAGGACATAATCTAGAGTTGCAAAAGTAACCTAAAGCTAACTGTTCTCACCAAGCACTAAAAAATTAGTCCCTTTGGGGGACCATTTTTCTTAAAAGTTTTACTTTTCATTTCAAGTGTTGTTTAGATTAGTACTTCTGTAGCTGTTCTGTAATGGTTAATAGGTACCTACCAGCTCCCCCAAAGAAAAAGGGTTCAGTGATCCAGTAGGCTTGGGAAACACTGGGGTAGACAAAGTGAAACAGGTTTTTTTTTTTTTTTCCGGTATGCGGGCCTCTTACTGTTGTGGCCTCTCCCATTGCACAGCACAGGCTCCGGACGCGCAGGCTCAGTGGCCATGGCTCACGGGCCCAGCCGCTCTGCTGCATGTGGGATCTTCCCGGACCGGGGCACGAACCCGTGTCCCCTGCATCGGCAGGCGGACTCTCAACCACTGCGCCACCAGGGAAGCCCTGAAACAGGTTTTTACTGCAGATTAAAGATCCACTGAGAGCCCCTAACATGGGGATGTACACAGTAACTCTACAAGAAAGGGATGGAAATCTCAGGGTTTGCCAGGCTCAGTTAGTTTCATGGAACATTCCACTGGATGAACATTCAGAGGACCACAGGTTGTCAAATACTCAGTTTAACCCACCGGCAAACTCTATCGGGGGATCAGGCTGCGTTCACTTAGATGCACTGCCCTCAAGACGCAGGCCTAGGAAAATGTTTCACAACTGGGGGTGCACATTAGATCACATGGGGAGCTCCCTCAAACACAAACCTCCCACTCTCGACATCCAAGTTCAAGCACTGATCAAAATAATGGGAATCACAGTCTACTTGATCATCACCAACTCTCGCTCCCACCATCCTCAAATCATGACCAGCATTTTTGACTAACACTACAATCCCTACCACCATCATCATACAATGACCAACAAGACCACTGCCATGACCATCACCATCACCATGACCTAGCCATCACTACCACCACCACCACCATTACCACCACCCTGAGCAACCAACACCACTATTATTACCCCGTGACCCACACTACTACCACTGCCACTACTGCAACCATCCCCCGCACTGTAGCCACGACAACTGCTGTCAGAGCAAGTCACCACCACTGCTCCCCTGTTGCCACCATCTTTCTTATGTCCAGTCTGGAGATAAAAAACACAGTGTTATTATTCCAGGTTGCATTCAAAGGTTGGAAGACGAGATATAATTGCATATATTTATCCCTAGGTACCAATAACCACCAAGTGGAACCAGACATGGTGTCCCAGTAGAATCCTGGGATCTAGAGTCTCAACAGAATCTCTGATCCAAGGCATGAGTCCCTCAATTACCTCTGTGACAAGAGTAAAAAATGCCACACAGGGCTGCCATGCCAGTTTATCTGAGGGGAAAATTCAGCCCCAATCTGCTTTCAGAAATGTCGAAGCTGGACCTCAGCTAGTTGTTGGGGAGAGACCCTGGTGCTAGCCATGTGGCAACCATAAGGGGCTTTAAACCCAGCTCAAAATGCAGCTTGCTACTGCTTAAGGAGCTAGTCCTGGGGGATCACAGCAGAACAGGACTTAACTTACTCAGCTATATGCTCTAGTTTATGTAATTAAATTATTTTAAAGTTATATTTTATGTATGCACTGCATTTATTGTACATATATAAATGTATAATAATAATACAGACAGTCCTTGACTTTTTGATGGTGCAAAAGTGATATGCACTCAGTAGAAACCATACTTTGAAGTTTTAATTTTGACCTTTCCCAGGCTAGTGATATGCAGTACATACTCTCTTGTGATGCTGGGGCAGTGGTAGCAGCCACAGTTCCTAGTCAGCCACGCGATCGCCAGGGTAAACAACCGCTATACTTACAACCATTCTGTACTCATACAACCATTCTGTTTTTCACTTTCAGAACAGTATTCAATGAATTACATGAGACAGTCAACCCTTTATTATAAGATAGGCTTTGTGTTAAAGAATTTTGCCCAGCTAAATGTAAATGTTCTGAGCACATTTAATGTAGGCGAGGCTAAGCTATGATGTTTGGGAGGTCAGATGTAGTAAATGCATTTTCGAATTTCAGTGTTCGCAACTTACGATGGGTTGATCCGGATGTAATCCCATCATCAGTGGAGGAAGATCTGTAATGAGTGGCATATACTGAGTGCCAACAAAGTATTGGGAACCGTGCTAAAGGCTTTACATATACCATCTCTTTCATCCTCATACTCTTTTACAAAAAGAAGAGAGGTTAAGGGCTTCCCTGGTGGCGCAGTGGTTGAGAGTCCGCCTGCCGATGCAGGGGACACGGGTTCGTGCCCCGGTCCGGGAAGATCCCACATGTCGTGAGCCATGGCCGTTGAACCTGCGCGTCCGGAGCCTGTGCTCCGCAACGGGAGAGGCCAGAACAGTGAGAGGCCCGCATACCGCAAAAAATGAAGAGAGGTTAAGTGCCCCAGGTCACAAAGTGAATTCATTGTAGCACTGCAGTGTGAACCTAGGTAGTCTGGTTCCAGGGACACTCTTAACCGAAACTCTACACTGAGGTGTACACACGTCATCCTGCATGGAGCGATTCAAGGTATGTTCAAGGGTACTATTGATTATATGCGATTTGTCTCACGTGCTAATTTTTTTTTTTTTACGGTACCCGGGCCTCTCACTGTTGTGGCCTCTCCCGTTGTGGAGCACAGGCTCCGGACACGCAGGCTTCGGACGCGCAGGCTCAGCGGCCATGGCTCACGGGCCCAGCTGCTCCACGGCATGTGGGATCTTCCCGGACTGGGGCACGAACCTGTGTCCCCTGCATCGGCAGGCAGACTCTCAACCACTGCGCCACCAGGGAAGCCCTCACGTGCTAATTTTTGAGCCTAGTCTCAGAGGAGATGTAAATCCACTACATTCCAAATGGTAGAAGAGACATGAAAGACCACCAAGTGCAAAGCAATTCGGTGCAAAATATGAAGGTGGAGAGACAACTACTCTCCAGGCAAAGTTCTCATAAATTCATGTAATAAGCACGCGACGAGGGGGCAGCGGTGTGCAGGGCACTGGGCAAGGCAACGCCAGCCTCCTGTTTCTTATTCTAGAGCTTGTGTGTGCTGAAGTCCTCAGCAGGCTCAGGAAAAGATATCCTGGGTTCAAATAGCTTCAGAGTTTTCCAAGCACTTCCACAGATGGCAGCAGCACTACGGACAGATGGGGGATGATTCAGAGAGCAGTACAGGGGCTGCCTGCCAGGGGATCGCCATTCTTCCTCCTCACCCTAGTTCATTCCTTACACATCTTGATACGAGAAATGGTCACTTCGCAAATGTACCTATTGTTAACTCTTAAAAATACACAAATATATGCAGACTTATGTGTATATTCTACACATACGCAGACATATAGTTTTTTTAAAAAAGAGATGGACTCCTTCAAATATCATTAAGCTGTGTCCTACTCTTGAGTGTCTACAGTGTGGCCAGGACCATTGTCAGGGATGCTCTGACTCCTGTAGATTCTCACAATAATCTCAGAATCCCCGAAGATTTCATAACTGGCTTGGCCAAGGTTGCAACAGGATGGAAATGGCAGTGCTGGGATTTGAAAGGTCCCAGGTCCATTTGTCTGGCTCTGAAGTTTTGCTTCCTGCATGATCTGTGCTTGTTTTAACCATACCAAGTAACTCTTAGATTAAGATTCTTCACCTCTAAAGTGGGAGGAAAACAATGCTACCTCATGGGCTTGTTTGGGGGGGATTAAATAACAGAATGTATGTAAAAACATTTTGTAATATGTGAGGAGCCATTCAAATGTAATATTATTACTATTATTTTGGTTTCAAGTAATGAAATTGTTTTTACTATATAGCGAATTTCCTTAGTTATCTGGATAATGGTTTCAATATAATTATTGGCTTCCTTTGTAGTTTTACATCTTTTAGCTTTTTATTTCAGAATAGTTTTAGACTTCAACGAAGATAGTACAAAGACTTTCCACATATTCTTCACTAGACTTCTGCTAATGTTAACATCTTATATAAGCATGATACAGTGATCTAAACCAGGAAATTAACATTAACACCATTCACTAATCTATAGACCTTGTTCATACTTCCCCTATTTTGTCCACAATGGCTTTTTTTCTAATGTAGCGTCTGATCCAGGATACCCAGTCACATCGCATGTGACTGTCCTATCTCCTTGGTTTCCTCTAATCAGGGACAGCTCCTCAGTCTCTCATAACCTTTAGAAAAGGAGGTGCCAGTTATTTTGTAGAACATCCCTCAGTTTGGTTTGTCTGATGTCTTCTCATGAGTAGATTGAGGTTATGTACCTTAGGCAAGAATATCTCAGAGATGACGTTGTGTCTGTCTCGGTGCACCATATCAGGGGGTACATGATGTTGGTCTGTTTTGATTCTGGTGATATTACCTTTAATACTTTGGTGAGGTCGTGTCTGCCAGATTTCTCTATTGTGAAGTCACTATTTTCTCCTGTGTATTTGTAGTGGACAAGGATCTTGTGGGAAAGTGCTTTGAGACTATGCAAATATCATACTTTCACCCACTAATTTTAGCATCCATTGAGGATTCTGGTGTGCAACAATCATTACTATGATGTTGGCCAAATGGTGATTTTCTATTTCCAACATTCTTTCTACGGTATTAATTACAATTCTACTGGAAGGAAGAAATGTTGCCTTTCCTGCACTTATTCATTAAATCACTTATTTATGTCAATATGGACTCATGAATATTTATTTTATTCTGTGGGGTGGAATCCATTATCATTATTTCGTTCCTCAGATTATCCCAGATTTACCCAATGGAAGCTCCTTTAAGTTGCCTCCTTTGTTTTCTTGACATGCTCCCATCATTTATTAAGTATTCCCTTGCTTTCTGGAACCACAAGACATTCATGCTCGTCCTGTACTTTCTCTGCCCCTGCTCTGGAATTAATCATTTTTCTAAGAAACTTGGGTTTCTTTTATTAGAGACCAAGAGGGCTAGTTGTGCTCATTGCCTCTGGAATTTTGTGGTTTCTAGGCACCTCTTAGAAGACAGAACTAGAAATTATATATACATATATACTCACACATGTGTACACACACCTTGCTGTATTTATTTCTGTAACTATCCAACTGGATATCTATTAAAAACCATGAGTTCATACTGAAACTTCCGATTCTAATCCAACACCACAGAGTTCATTCTAGCCTTCCCCTCCTTTCCTTATTTGTACCTCCTTTTTTTTAACACTGAGATACCTGGCTCTGTCACCCACAATAATTTACTCATTTGCTTGATCCTACTATGATTTACATAGAGTAGTTTCAAAATTGCTTACCTACACTCCCGTGGAAAATACATTTTCTAACTAGAGAACGGTATTTATGCACTTTTTTTTTGGCTTTAGCCTTGCAGTATCCAGTCACAATGATGCTTTCCAAGTTACTGAAGTTGGTTCTTTCCTTTCCCATTGGCTCCGGTGTGGTAATGGATTCATTTATAATAGAGATAGGCTCATTTGTTACTGTCTGTATTACCGCTTGGGTTCCCCTCACAGCCTGGTTGACCTTAATTATACAGGTAGTTTTTTGGGGTGTGAGATTCTGTGGTTCTAAGAGACAGACTGAAAACAGTGGTATGCTCAGAGAAGGCTCTCTCCTCCCTCTTCCTAGTTTCTACCCCATTCCCATCCTGAATTCTTTTCACTCTGTTCCCATTCACCCACTTGAAGGAACCAATCTCATTAGCTTATAAAATCCATTCTTAAAATGATTCTGTCCTCTTAAGATTTATCTTCCCTATAATGATCAGTAACTCATCAATCTCCCCAAGGTCGAACCCTTTCTCAACAACCTCATCTCTAGAAGTATTTATACAGACAAACACATCTTTTCAATGCGTTTCAATTAATGCCCTTTGTGCTGTTGGGAGTGCTACTTCGCTGACTGTTTTATCTGACGTTGGCTTGGATTTTCTGAGCGCTCTTGCATGAGTTCTCTTTATGACCTGCTTAGAAAAGCAGGCAAATGCTGGTGCCTGATTCTCGATGATCTTTGCTTCCCATTTGGAAGACCGAGATGGTTGCAGGTCCTGGCATATTAACTCGGCAGCTGTCTCCTCAGGGAGTTGAAAGTTCAACCTGACTGGCTGGTATGGTGGCAGGAGCAGCAGGTAGAGACAGCATGGTTTGCTCAGGAGATGGGGACCCGCATGGAGAGATGACAAGAGCACTGGCTTTGCATTCTAAGAGACTGGGGCTTTGTCTTTTACTTGCTGGGGAGATCTCATGCAAAATGTATCACCTCTCCAGGCCTCAAGTTTACTTACACCTGTAAAATGGGAATATTAATACTCACAGCACTGTTTTGAGGATGACATGATTCTATTTAAAAACCCCTGGCGTGGAAGAGGTCCACTGAAAAGACAGTGTCACTTCCTCACTTCACCCTTTCATCCTTACATTCATAAAATATGCTGTTTCAATCTTTCTTGTTTTTTTTAAATTAAGCTTTTTGAGATAATTGCTGATTTAAAAGCAGTTGTAAGAAATAATGCAGGACAATCCCATGTGCCCTTCACCCCGTTTCCCCCAGTGGTAACATCTTCCAGCATGATACTTGATATCACACCCAGGACTGAGACTGATCGAATCCACCGATCTTATTCAGCTTTCACCAATTCCACATGCACTCACTTGCTCATTTGAGTGTGTGTGTTTAGTTCTATGAAATTTCATTTCATCTGTAGGTTTCACGTATCCACCAGCAACAGCAAACTACATGATAGTTCCCTCACCACCAGGAACCCTCGTGTTGTCCTTTTATAACCACACCCACTTCCCTCCCATTGCTCCCAAGCCCTCATCCTAACCCCTGGCGATCACGAGTCTATTCTTATTTATATAGTTTTGTCATCTCAAGACCGTTACATAAATGGAATCATTTAATACATAACCTTTTAGGATTGGCTTTTTTCACACAGCAATACTCCCTGGAGAGTCATCAAAGCTGTGGTGTGTATAGTTTGTTTCTTATTATACTGAGCCTATTCTATGGTATGGATGTATCCCAGTTTAATTGTTCCCCCCCTCCCCCCGAAGGATACCTGGATTGTCTCCAGTTTTTAATTATTATAAATGAAGCTGTAATGAACATTTGAGTACAGGTTTTGTGTGAGCGTAAGTTTTCATTTGTCTGGGATAAATGCCCATGTGTAACTGCTGGGTTATATGGTAGTTGCACTTTTAGTTTTACAGAAAACTGCCAAGCTGTTTTCCAGAGAGGTTGAGCCATTTTATGTTCCCACCAGAAATTACGAATGGTCCTTTTTCTCTCCATCCTTTCAAGCACTTAGTGTCATCATTATTTTTTATTTTAGCCATTTTAATAGGTGTACGGTAATACCCTATTATGTTTTTAAAGTTGCATTTCCCTAATGACTAATGTTGTCAAATACCTTTTCATGTGTTTATTTGCCATCTGTATATCCTCTTCAGTGAAATGTGTCTTTGCCCATTTCCTTATTGGACTGTTTGTATTTTTATTACATTTTGAGGATTATTTATTTTAAGTGAGGTAAAATTGGTATATAACATTATATTAGATTCAGGTGTACAACCTAAGTCGATATTTGTATACACTACAAATGATCACCATGATAAATCTAGTTACCATCCATCACCATACAGTTGACCCCCTCCCCCATTTAGCACCCCTGCCAAACCCCTTCCCCTCTGGTAGCCACTAATCGGCTCTCTGTATCTATGAGTTTGTTTTTGTTTTGTCTGTTCATTTGTTTTGTTTTCTAGGTTGCACATGTAAGTGAAATCATATGGTATTTGTCATTCTCTCTCTGACTTATTTCACTTAGCTTAATACCTTCTAAGTCCATCCATGTTGTCGCAGATGGCAAGATTTCCTTTTTGTTTTTAACGACTGAGTAGTATTCCATTGTATATATATACCATATCTTCTTTATCCATTCATCTGTTGATGGGCACTTTGTATCCATATCTTGACTATTGTAAATAATGTTGCAATGAACATAGGGGTGCATGTATCTTTTCGAATCAGTGTTTTCATATTCTTTGGGTAAATACCCAGAAGTGGGATAGCTGGATCATATGGTAGCTCTATTTTTAACTTTTTGAGAAACCTCCATACCGTTTTCCATAGTGGCTGCACCAACATTCCCACCAACAGGGTATGAGGGTGAGATTCTTTATGTATTCGGGACTCCAGTTTTTTGCTGGATATGTGCTTTGCTATTTCAACTCTTTTTGAAGAATAAAACAGCAAAAAATTAAACAAAAAACATTGATTTCTTTTAGCTTTCTATCTGGTTGGGGGAAAGGAGAAGAGGGTGAGAAACGAGGGGGAAAGGTGGGAAGCATCTTATGGTTTATGAGGACACAAGCAATGGCTCCCATTTTTCACAGCACGTGCCCATGAGCTGCAGTGAGGCAGATGCAAACCAGAATACGGGGGTGTGCAGGGTGCTCGGGAAGTGTCTGAGGGCCTTGATACAAGGCACACTCACAGGTGAGGTTCTGTTCACCCCCTAACCTGGCACAACCGAGTCTGGTGTGAGAGTACATACCGTGGAAACTGCCCCCCTCAGAGACCCTGCCAGGATCTGTTTCCCTTCAGGCTACATCCCAAAGTAGAGATAGAAGGATAAGGAAAATGCTGATTTGTTATTAAATCAGAACAGCCCCTCCTCTTGAAGGAATCTGGAGGGTAACACTGGTGCAGCCTCAAACCCTTAAAGCCTCAGAAGATGAGGAACAAATTGTCTTGGTTCCAAACAATTGCTGGAGTAATTCAACATGCTTAAATCTACCTTCTCCAGAAAGATCTCTTAAATTAGAAACGTGAAAATGAACAGTTTTTCAGACCAGGCTGGGGTTATGCCCATGAATATATATTAAAATCACTCTGATTAATAAATGTCCGTGTGAGCCCAAGATTAAAGTAACATGCTGAGCTTATATCATATTTACGCATGCTCTGATGATATCTCCGAAAGCCCAGAAGACCCAGAACTGGGGCTGTCACTGCCTTAAATAGAATTATTATAGCTTAATTTTCCCCCTTACGTCAGATTGTACTGCAACACCATATCATGGTGCATTTAATTCTCTCAATATTCACTGTGTAATAAAGGATCAAAATTAAAGTCACAGGGGTAGCAAAAGTAACGCGCATCACACTGGACACTGGCCAGACATTTTTATTTAACACAGAAAACTGCTGGTGTAGCAATCCCACTACTGGGCATATACCCTGAGAACACCGTAATTCAAAAAGAGTCATGTACCAAAATGTTCACTGCAGCTCTATTTACAATAGCCCGGAAATGGAAACAACCTAAGTGTCCATCATCAGATGAATGATTTCTCACAAATGTTATAAAAATAACAGAAAATAAAGTACTTTCCCTGAGCTAAATAAAAGAAAAAAAAAAAGAAAACTGCTGGTGTAAATGATATTGTAATAACTATGCTCCAATTTAAAATGCAAGTCACTGAGAGGAACTCCTGGGAGCCATAAAATACCTTTCCCCTCCTCAAGGTTGTCCAAAGGGAAAAAAAGGACAAGGCTCTCAACCAGGTTGTTATCTTTACGATGCAGTTTAATCTGGGATGCCACAAATGTGTGGGGCAGGATCGTTAGGCAATAATATCATAAAGTATCAAGAAAGTGCTAAAGAAAACAGAAGAAACAGTTCTGCGGTTTTCTCACTTCCATGCGTAGATGTGAGAATATTATGTTAACCTGTCTGGTGGTGGCCACAGGACCGGGAGCTACTCTGAGCCCGCACTGCGGGGGGCCTGCTCAGGATGCAAGTGGAGAGACCAAACCTGTATTGGATTTGTCGAGTAGGTTAGACCCTTCATACATCATCTCGTTGAGCCCTTAAAATAATTAACCTTTAAAGTTAGGAGATATTTTTCCCATGTTGCAGTTGAGGAAACACATGTTGGAGGGGTCAAGTAAATTGTTCAAGGTCATGCACTAGAAGGCGGATTTGATGCTAAGGCTGCCTTCAAGGTCAGTGCTCTTTCTGTGACCCCACGGTCATAGGGAAGGGAGCACGTCCTTTCTATGGTTCACCATTCTGCATTCTTTCTCCTGTAGGTTGTGGCATCCAAGGGAAAGCAGGAAAAGAGATGAGAATCTCAGGAGCAACATCAAGTCAGAGCCGAGTATGGCTGGGTAGCAGCCAGGGCCGGTTGGAGCCTGTGAGCAGGCAGAGGCACGGCCTCCTGGATTCTGCCTAAGCCAGGACAGAGATTTGGCTGAGAGCAGCTCTGTGCCCACTTCTGCTGCATGCACCTAGAAGACCAATGCTCTTCTTTCTGGGGGCATCTATTGAATCAATTATAAACAAAGCACAGAGAATAAAATCTGGAAAATGTAGTTTGGGAAGCTGAATTCCAACCAGAGTGAAAGTCGGAAAACATAGTCTGACACTGACAGTTTCTGAGCAATTGGAAAACGTGATGACTGTTCAGAGTTAGCAAGAGTTTGCTGAGAATAAGTCATTTCCCTATTCGGTAGCGTTTCCAGTTGGGCAGGCAAGTAACCACCATGAAGGCAGAACCTCATCCAGGCATTTGCCAAGGTCTCATAAGATCACCTTGGCAACAGGGTGGGAAATGCACACTGGGCCCCGCTGCAGGCAGGAGGAGTTATCCAGGGCCGTGCACTTGCCCCCAAGGCTGAGTCCTGGTCACTCTGGAGAAGAGGGCTTGAACTCTGAGTCAGCCATCCCTGGCACCAGATGGGGTCTGGCTATCCAGGTACAGGCTGCTGAGAGTATTCTAGCAGGTGATTTTCTGGAGGCCATCTATCTGAGGATCCCTGTGCCCAGGTTCCATCCATGGCAGAGACTTTACTTCGTAGGCATCGGATGAGACACTTGGTCAAAGGGCTTCAGTGAGTTCCCTTCACCTAAAGTCCACATTCCTTACCTGGCATTTCAGACTCCAAAATCAAGCCCTGACCACTTGCCTCCTTTCTATGAGTTCACCCAGACTTTGCTCTCATCAAATCTGTCTTTGGGGCTCGCACATTCAGGAGCCTGCTGGTGCATCTCTGCAGCACAGGGCAGTGAGAAGAACACTGGCCTAGGGGGCCCCAGCTCCCCCACGTACTAACTTTGTAAGTGATAACCTCTCCAAGCCTCCGTTTCCCTGTCTAAAAAGGTAGGGACAACACTACATCCTGACCTTGAATACCTGCTGTGCCCCAGTCTTGCACTTCCACAGTCTCCTGTAATCATTAAAGCCCATGTGATGTTCTCTCGCTCGGGTCTCTCAAAGTCAACAGGTCTGAAGCTGAACTTGTCCCTCCCCAAGTCTGCTCCACTTCCAGACTCTCTCCTTCTCCGTGGGTGGCGCTCTCTCTCTCCCTCAGACCCAATCCACTATCAGGCCAGCTTCACCCTCTAATGACCTTCCCCATCCACCAACTTGTTTTCATTGACATGTCACCCTCTCATCAAAAGTATTGCTTAAATTGGCTCTTAACTGGCTTCCCTCTGCCAACTCTTTAGTGCTAGGATGGCGGGGGCAGATACAAAGAGGAGGGAGGGAAGGGCAGATCTTCCCACAGCTCTTAGGATGAAAAACAGACTCCTTAACAATGGCCGGCAAGGCCCTCACGGTCTGCTCCTTAACCCTTTCCTCACCTCCTGTAACACCCCTCTGTTCCTGCTTCCCAGTCATCCCTCAGCGGCTCTGTCCTCTTCCCACAAGGAGCCTTTGTACACGCACTTTCCTGGTCCAAGAGTGCTCTTTCCCTGCATCCCCTGACCCAGGCCAACCTCACTTTCAACCTAAAATGTGCCTCACTATTCTTCTCCAGCTCAGTCTTTACATTTTCAGAAACACTTGCCCTGGATTCCCTGCCTCTGTCAAGTTGCCTCACTGTTCACCCTGATAGCATCATTTGTCACCCGAGTAATTTTACCTCTGTGGGATCTGATTAACGTCTGCTTCCTTGTTACAAACTGAATACTTGTGTCCCCCCCAAATTCATATGTTGAGACCGTACTCCCTGATGTGATGGTATTAGGAGATGGGGCCTTTGGGAGGTAATTGGGATTAGTCAGGGTCATGAGGGTGGGGCCCTCATGAATAGGATTCGTGACCTTATAAGAGTCACGAGAGAGCTTGCTTCCTCTCTCTGCTCTCCTCCATGTGAGGACATGATGAGAAGTCAGAGACTGCAACTCTGAAGAGTGCTCTTGCCACAAACTAACCATGCTGGCACCCTGATCTCAGACTTCCAGCCTCCAGACTGTGAGAAATAAATTCCTCTTGCTTATAAGCCACCCAGTCTATGGCATTTTTGCTTATAGCAGCCTAAACTGACCAAGGCACTCCCCCAGGGGCACAGGGCTCACTTTTGTTGCCTCTGCTTCTGGCACAGTTTCCAGCACAGACAGGTGCTCAACAAGAAGTTTGTTGAGTGAATGGAGGCAACACGGCATGGTGGCTACAAGCACAGACTGCAGGGCAGACTGGCTCTACCCTGTGTGTGATGTCAGGCAAGTCACTCAACTTCTCTGAGCTTCAGCTTCCCCATGTGTAAAATAGGGAGAGTGACAACATCCACCTCATAGGGTTGTTAGGAAGATTCAATGACCTTTGTTTAAATGTAATTTACTCAGAACACTACCTGACAAATAGTAAGGATGGTCTGTGTTTGTTAAATATGTAAAATGAACAGGTGCTAAATAATCATTAAATGAAGAAGTATTAATGAAGCTGACAGAAAACCTGATTTTAAAAAAGGAATACAAGTGGCTTGTTGTTGAAATATAGGCCAATGGCCAAGTCATGCTGACTAGAAATAACAAACTGTCTACGTAACAGAAAGCAGGATTTAAATTTAATTCAACCTTCGTTAGTAAGTGTGTGACTGCATGTTGGGAAAACAACTACTTACAACTGGGAATACATCCAACATCTTAAGAGAAATGCCGGCTCAAATTCTTAATCCAAAGAAAGCTTTAGGTATGACGGATGCTAGTGATTAGTCATATGCTGGGCTGAGTCATTTCTGTCAAAAATCAGCAAACCAAGATAAAACTCCCCAATGAACTTTTAAAAACCACCCACGCCCACTATACGGATTCATCCATCAAGGCTTTGAGAATCTTTGAGAGTTCCCCACACAGCTCACAGTGCGCCTATGATTAGAGGACAACACTATAAAATACAGAAAATCCACAGATACCACACATTCCTGCCAGCCCTTATCATATTCCCCAACATTCTTTCAAGTAAAGGAGTATAAAAAAATAGCTGGCTCAACATTTCATCCTTTGAGCATGTATGACTTTTTGTCAGGGTATTAACAATGAAAATCTTCAGACCTAAGTTTTCATCCAATGTATAATTGTTTCTTACTATAAAGGGGTGTGTTATCACAGGATTAAAGACAGTAAAAAGTTGTGATATATTATAGTGCCTCTGTCAGTTTTTAAGGTTTTGCTGTTGCTTCAGGAGAAAAAGGAAGGAAGGACAGTTGCAGTTTGAAGAAGGGGTGCTTGGCAAAGGGGAAAGCGCTCAAAACAACAAAGTAATTAGAGCTACTGCAGCGAACTAGGAATGAACTATTAATTTCTCCTCAAACGTACTACACAAATTGCTTCAGCTTGTTTAGTTCAATTTATATGAGTGTAATATCGAATTAAAATTGTGAGTTGTTTTAATGAAAATACACCAACAGAAGGGAGATTTCATTTTCTTTATGAAAAGAGAAAGTCAGCTGTGAGGCCAGATTTTCATCCAGCCTTAATGGTGAGCTGATTCTGATTGAGAGAAAAGGCCCTGTTTAAATATTTGTCCCCGGAGAAATGAGGGGTCGGGTGATGGCTTGATGCACAGCTCTGCTGGCTATGGGAGGCTACAGCCAGCCACTGGGGCTGTGGGTAGGGGGAGAGGAAGCCCAGCTGTGCCGAGAAGGGAAATTCTCACCACGCACCCCTCTCCATGACCTGGTTCTCCCTACCTGCAGCCTCATTTCTCTCCCATGTGCTGGAACGTGATTCTCTTCCACCTCTGTGTTTTACCAGTGCTGCTTTCTCTGCCCATAATGCCCTCTAAACTATGCTTGGCTAAGTCTTTCATGTTCTTCAAGCCTTGGGTGTCATCTCTTCCAAAAAGCTTTCCCCAACCGCCAGATGAGAGATGTCTCTCCTTTGCATCTAGTGCCACAATCACTTGCTACCATACGTCTCTCGTCACCTACATTGTGCATCTCTCTTGGGCAGGAGATGCAACTTAATCCATTCTATTTCCAGCAACAGTGCCTGGCATGAAGAAGATGCAGTAGGTATCTGTGGAACGTTGAAAGATGTCAACCCGCTGTGTAACACACAAAGACACAGACGGCAGAATCCATTCTGGACTTTCAAAAATGACCAGATACTTTCTATGCAAGAATGACTGAGAATAAAGGCAAGAAGATGCTCGAGGTCATATGTGAGACCTCTCTACCTATTAATACTTTAGGTTACAGAAATCATATGCAATATAAAAATATATTGTATCCATATGATTAAGTATTCACGCACTCTGTGGTTATCGTGAGCTTTAAGGATGAGGAATATTCTCTGACACCTCGCTGAGCCATGCTAGAGCCTGACCATGTGCTAAATGAGAGTCTGCAAGTACATGAAGTATCCAAAGTCCCCAGTACAGTGTACAGATGTACCTGCCCGGGAAGCAGCACATTGCACAAAGCAGAGTACAGGCCCTGCCCTGAAAAACCTCAGAGCGAAGACAACAGGGGCATTTCTGATGAGTCGGGGTTGCTGGGAAAAGCCGCTTAGTGGCTAAGAGTCAAGCAGATGTTTATTCCAAGCAAAGTAGATGCTATACACCCTGAAAAGAACATGATTCCACAAACTACTTTAAGACATATAGGGAATACATTCCTACTTTCTCCCAAATAGAAATATTCTTTGTTTCCCCCACATACTTGCCTTAGGATAAATTTTGCGAAGTGGAATTGCTAGACTATGGATATATACTTTTTTTTTTCTAAGAGATAAGGACATTTTATTTTTGACTTGTAAGAGATTGACAAGCTGTTTTCCACAGCCGCTGAACTATTCACATTCCTTCCTGTAGTGTATGAGAAGTCCAATTACTCTACATCTTTGCCCATAGTTGGTATGACTGGTCTTTTTAATTTTAGCTGTTCTAATAGGGGTGCAGGGGTATTTCATTGTGGTCTTATTCTGCATTTAAGCATCTTTCTGTGTGCTTATTTGCCGTCTATATTACTTCTTTGGTGAAGAGTCTGTTCAAATAGTTCCTCCAATTTTTACTGGGTTATTTGGTTTTTTAAAAAATTACTGTATTGAGATGTCCTTATATATTCTGGATAAAAGTCCTTTAACAGATTTATGCTTTGCAAATCCTTTCTCCCAGGCTATGGCTTGTCTTTTATTCTCTTAGTGTCTTTTGAAGTGGAGAAGCTTTTAATTTTGATGAAATCTAATTTGTCTTTTTTTTTTTTTTTCCTATTTTGGATCACGCTTTTGGTAGTGTCTTATCTAAGAAATCTTTAACCTAAGGTCACAAAGATTTTCTCCTGTTTTCTTCTAGAAATTTCATAGTTTTATGCTTTACATTAAAGTTTATGATCTATTTTGAGTTAGTTTTTGTATATGGTGCAAGCTTTGGGTTGAATGTTATTTTTTGGGGGGGGTAGGGGGGAACATATGGATATTCAATTGTTCCATACCATTTTTTGAAAAGAATAGCCTTTCTCTTCTGAATTGCCCTTTGCAACTTTGTCAAAACTCAGTTATTTATGTAAGGGGGGGGGGTCAAATTTCGTGCTCACTATTCTGTTCCATTGATCTATTTAACTATTTTCACACCAATACCACACTGTAACGAGTACTATAACTCTATAATTAGTCTTGAAATCAGATAGTGTCAATCTTCCAACTTTGTTCCATTTTTTTCAAAATTACTTTGGCCATCCTGGGTCATTTGCATTTCCATATGAATTTTAGAATTAGCTTATCAATTTTTACCAAAAAGCTTATTGGGGTTGAATTGAACCTATAAGTAAATTTGGAGAGAACTGAAATCTTAACACTGTTGAGTCTTCCAACCCACAAAACAAGGCATATCTCTCCATTTTAACTAGGTTGTATTAAATCTATCGCAACAATATGTTGTAGTTTTTAGCATATGGATCTTTGCACACTTTTGCCAGATTTATCCTTATTTCTTTTTTTATGCTATTGTAAATGGTATTATTTTAAAATTTTAATTTATGATTCTTTGCTGCTTGTATATAGAAATGCAATGATTTTTATGTATTTGTCTCATATCTAGCAACATTACTAAACTCACCTATGAGTTCTAGGAGCTTTTTTGTAGATTTCTAATGTATTTTCTCCATAGATGATTATGTCATCAACATTTTTTTTCCTATTCCAGTCTAGATGACTTTTTCTTGCCTATTGTTTTGGCTAGAACCTCCAGTACAATGTTGAACAGAAGTGATAAGAATGGACATCCTTATTTTGTTCCTCATCTTCTGATTGGAGAGTTTAATACATTTACAGTTAGGGTAATTACTGATAAGGAGGGACTTACTTCTGTCATAGTGCTATTTGTTTTCTATATGCCTTATATATTTTTGTCCCTCATTTCCTGCATTACTGTCTTTTAGTTGATTTTTTAGTAGTGAAACGTTTAAATTCCTTTCTCATTTTCTCTTGTGTATTCTATAGCTATTTTATTTCTGGTTACCATGGATTACATTTAACATCTAAAAGTTATAACACTCTAATTTGATTTGCCTCTCTTGCTGTTTTCAAGAATTATCTTTGTCTTTGGTTTTTGAAAGTTTGATTATAATGTGTCTTAGTGTGGATCTCTTTGAGTTCATCTTACTTGAAGTTGGTTGGGCTTCTTGGATGTTTGTATTTATATCTTTCATCAAATTTGGGAAGTTTCAGCCATTATTTCTTCAAATATTCTCTCTGCCCCTTTTTTTTCTCTTTTCCTTCTTGGATTCTCACAACGTCCACCTTATGGTGTCCCATAGGTCACTTAGGCTCTGTTCACTTTTCTTTAATCTTTTTTCTTTCTGTTCCTCAGACTTGATAATTTCCATTGTCCTATCTTCACGTTTGCTAATTCTTTTTTTCTGCCTGCTCAAATATGCCTTTTAATCTCTCTAGTGAACTTTCCATTTCCATTCTTATATCTTTCATCTCCAGAATTCCTTTTTGGTTTCTTTTTAGGTTTTCTATCCCTTTATTGATATTTCCATTTCATTCACAGATGGTTTCTTGACTTTCTCCACATCTTCCTTTAGTTATCTGAGTATCTTTAAGACAGCTGTTTTAAAGTCTTTGTCTAGTAGATCTGCCATCAGGTCTTTTTCAAGGGTGATTTTTGTTTATTTTTCCTTTGAATGGGCCATACATTCCTGTTTCTTTATATGCCTTTCTGATTTTTTTGGTTGAAAACAACATTTGACTCTAATGACATGGTAACTCTGGAAATCAGATGATTCTCCTTCCCCAGGGTTTGATATTTTTGGTTGTTGTTATTACTTATTGTTTTTTGACGGTTGTAGGCTGTCTTTGTGCTGAGGATCAGCCCAAAGTATAAAGTTAAAGTCTTCTCAGTCTTTTTTCAGACTTTCCCTAGGCATGTGTGGTCACTTTTTAATTTTTCCCATATATGCAGTTAATTTTGAATGTCCTAGTCTTTAATGTCTGGCTCCCAAAAGGGGAAAAAGAGAAAAAGGAGGGGAGGGGAAAGCATGCTGATTGTTTAAATCCCCTAGAAGTTACTTCAGCCAGAGAGGGAGGGGCTTGCAACAATGAGAGGAGATGCAACAATGGCTGGCCACCTTCATCTGCACATCAGTGATCAGAGGCAGTAACCAGAGATCAGAGCACAGATCCCCAATATTCGGAAGACAGAGGCCCTTTTCCCCACACTGGCTCCCACAAGCTGTGTGCAGGCTGTTCCAGGAACATGGGCACAGCTGCCTGCCATGTGGCTGGGGGTGGGGGAGGGGTAGCTCTTACTGGGCTAAGAGCTGAAGTTGACTAAACTTAACTGCACTTTATCTGTCCATGTCTTCCCCTGGACGTAGTCCTCAACAGACTTCAGTATTCCAAAATGGTTACATCAAACAGATTCTGTTGGTGCAATTATTGTTTAGGTGGGGAGACAGATTCCTGTGGCTTCCTACTCTGCCATCTTCCCAGGAACCTTTGTGGGATGTTTTTTAAATCACAAATTAAACCTCTTTTGTTGGTATAAAGCTATTTAGGTTACTTGTTTCTTCTCATTTAAAAAAAATCTATTTTTGAATGAGCTTTGGTAGCGTGTCTTTTGAGGGATTTGTCTCTTCCAATTTTTAAAATGATCAAATTTGTAGCATAAAGTTGTTTATAATATTCCCTTATATTTTCTATATAAGTTTTCAAAATCTATAGGTATGTCACCTCTCTCATTCCTGATAATAGTAATTTATGTCTTTCCTCTTTATTTTACTGTTAGTATGGCTAGAGGTTTATAACTTTTATTGATTTTCTCAAAGAAACAACTATTGGTTCAACTGATTTTCTGTAAAGTGTTTCTGTTTTCTCTTTAATTGATGTCTGCTCTGTTCTTCATTATTTCCTTTCTTATGCTTATTTTGTTTTTCATTTGTTCCTCTATTCCTAATTTCTTAATATAGCTGAAGTCGTTGATTTAAAACCTTTCTTTTTTTTCTAATATAGTGTTTAGTTAGTGCTACAATTCCCCCTAAGTATTGCTTTAGTGACATACCCAAATTTTTGAATATATTCGACTTTAATTTTCATTCAGTTCAAAATATTTTCTCATTTCCATCTTGATTTCCTTTGTGGCACATGGGTTTTTTAGAAGTGTGTTATTCCATTTTGATATTTGGGGAATCTTCCAGAAATCTTTCTATTATTGATTTCTCATGTAATTCCATTGTGGTCAGAGAACACATTTTGTAGGATTTCAAGCCTTATACATTTATTGAAGCTTCTTTTATGGCCCAGAATATAGTCTATCTTGGTAAATGTTCTCTGTGCCCTTGAAAGGAAAATGTATTCTGTTGATGTTTGGTTAGTGTTCTATGAAAGTCAACTAAGTTGAATTGGTTGATAGTCTTGTTCAAATCTTCTATATCCTTAATACTTTTCTGCATATTTATTCTATCAATTAGTGAGAAGAGACTTAAAATATCAGACTGTAATTGTGGATTTATCTATTTCTCCTTGCTGTTCTATGTTTTTATTCTTATGTATTTTGATATTCTATTATTACATTTTAAAAAGGTTTAGGATTATTATTTCCTCTCAAAGAATTGACCTCTTTATAATTATGAAATGACTTCCTTTATTCCTGTTAATATTCTTACCTCTGAAATCTCCTTTCTCTGACACTAGAGCTATTTCAGCTTTCTTTTAATTAGTGTTTGCATGGCAGAGTTGTCTATTCATTTACTTTGAACCTAATTGTGTCTTTATATTTGGTATGTTTCTTGTAGGCATCAAATAATTGTAGTTGGGTCCTGCTTATTTTATCCAATCTGACAATGCCTGCCTTTTAGCAGAAGTTGTTAGACTATTTATATTTAAAGTGATTATTGATATGATTAGGTTTAAGTCTATCATTTTGTTATTTGCTTTCTATTTGTCCCATTTATTCTTTGGTCCCTCATTCCCTTTCTTCTTCCTTCTTAGATTAACTGAGTATATTCTCATGCTATTTTATCTCCATTGAAAGCTTATGAGTTATAACTGCTTGCTTTTTTATTTTAGTGGTTGCATTAGGGTTTATAATATATATCTTTAACTTATCACAGTCTACCTTTAAGTGATATTATAAAACTTCATGTATAGCATAAAAACCTTACAATAGTATTCTTCTATTTTTCCCCTCCCAGTCTTTTTGATACTGCTGTCATATATTTTACTTCCACATATGTTATAAACCCCACAATATATTGTTATTTTTGTTTAAATGGTCAATTATCTTTTAAAGAAATTTAAATAATAAAAAACGTATATAATTGCCCATGTGGTTATCAATGCTCTGTATTCCTTTGTGTAGATACATTTTTCCATTTGGTATCATCTACCTTCTGCCTAGAGGACTTTGGTATTTCTTGTGGTGCAGGTTTGCTGGTGGTGAAATCATTCAGCTTTTGTAGATCTGCCAATGTCTTTACTTTGCCTTTGTTTTTGAAAGATATTTTTGCCAGATATAGAATCCTAGATTGACACGTTTTTTTCTTTCAGTACTTTAAAGATCTGTACCACTGAATTCCCTTTTGCTGAATTAAGAAACAAGAAATCTGCTATCTTCTTTATTTGTTCTTCTGTAGCTGCCTTTAAGATTTTCTCTTTATTATTGGTTTTGAGAAAACTTATTATCATATACCTTGGCGTTGTTTTCTTCCTGTTTCTTGTGCGTGGGGTTTGTTGAGCTACTTGATTAAATCAAATTTTCACCAAATTTGAAAACATTTCAGTGATTACTTCTTCAAATATTTTTTCTGTTCTTTGTTTCTTTTCCTTCCAGGAGTTCAGTTACAAGTATATTAAGATGATTTAAATTATCTCATATCTCACCAATATTCTTTTCTTTATTTTTAAAAATTCTTTTTTCTCTTTATGTTTCATTTTGGATTGTTTCAGTTTGGATAGACTGTTATAGCTTCAAGTTCACTAACCTTTTCTTCTGCAGTGTCTAATCTGTTGTTAATCCTATCCAGTTTATTTTTCATCTCACCTACTGTAGTTTTCATGTCTAGATATTTGAGTCCTTTTAATATGTTCCATGTCTCTACTTAATTTTTGAACATATGTCACATAACTATTGTAATCTTTAATGTACTAGTCTGCTAATTCTAACATCTGCATCAGTTCCGGTTCGACTTCCATTGATTGATTTTTCTCCTCATTATGGATGTGTATATAGACTTCAATTCTTTTTTTCTATGGAAAACCAAGTTGCCCTCCAAAAATGTTTTATCATTTCTCATCACTACCAATACATGAGTGTTTGTTTCCCTCCCTATCCTGCCAGCACTGAATTTTGACAATCTTTAATCTTTGCCTATCTCATTGGCTAGAACTATTTACTACCACAACGGATATTTATTGAGCACCAGCTATAAGCCTAGTGACAGACGGTGGCAATTCTGTGGTGTTCAAGCAGTCACAGTAGCTGCCCTCATGGTGCTAATTATTACCTTGTGGTGTTTATGTTTTTATTTGCATTTTCATTGATTATTAGTGACGTTGAGCAGCTTTTCTCAAGTTTACTGTCCATTTATATTTCTTCTTTGGTATATGGCTTACTAATGCTCACTGACCAGTTTTAAGTTAACTGTTTGGATTTTTTATTCCTATGTCAGAGCTATTTATTTACTAAAAATAAATACTTAACTTTTTGAGAAATTAAAAAATGTTTTGTAAACAAAGACATTTCTTTAAAATAAATTAATATTTGTAAGTAATTTCTTTGAAGAAATGATTTACATGTTACTCAAATATTTTTTTCTATGTTAAAAGTAAATAGAAATTGATTTTGGTTTAAAAACAGTAAACATTTTTGAGCAATGCAAAAATACAAAATACATATATGGATACATAAGATATACATAAATACGTAATGAATAAAACTTTCATATGTATCTGACATCAACAAATAAATGACTTATACTCTTTAGAAATAATCATGCAGATTACAAATGCCACTTTACTCTCTTAATAATGAAATGGAAAGTCAAGGAGATGGAACATTTCCAGATTAAATATTTCCAGCTGATTAGATATTTCTGGCAAAGCCATGCCATCTGTATTAGAAATGCCCTATATACAAGTCTGTTAATTTGTAATTGTCTAAGATCTATTCTTTCAAAGGAGAACGTGTCAGAATCCCCATTACAGAACGTCTGTTTACCCACTGAAGAGTAGCAGGAGTTCTCAAAGGTACATGCTACCTATTCATCTGGCTGTGTGGGTAATGCTTCCTGGAGCCCCAGGAAGGACGCCCTGATTGAGACACAGGTTCTATAACGTGCCCAGTTGTCTTTTTAGCATTAACGGTCAATGTGAAGTGGACAGGGAGGTAGTGGATCCTGAGAAGCATTTCAACTCTATGGCCAGGGATATGACTTGTACACATGTCACACGGCTAAGGGGTGTTTGCCCTCTGAATATGACGGAGGAAATGTATGTCACCAGTTATGCTGTGAATGAATAAATTGAACAGTTTTAATAATGGGGATGGTGACAGCAGCCAGCAAAGCCCCAAGAGGCCCAACCCACCAGTTCTTCCATTGGACCTGGGCCCCGGGACTGACCTGTTTGGTGAAGGTGGTCTCTGGCCACCTCAAACAAGCGCAGGTGCATGTTGGTGATGGGGTTGAAGGAGCCACAGGCCAGGAGCACCACGGGGATTCGGCTCTTCATCTTGTCAGCCACATTCACGCTCGCTGCAGCAGCCACCCTGCCTTCATTGGGACAAAAACTCACGTCAGGGAGTTGGCACCAAGACAAGTGTCAAGATCAGCGTCTCTAAGCCACACACAGGCCATTACTTCTCACTTGTAAGATGACTGAGGAGGCAAGAATAACAATAACAACATTTACAGGAGGTTCATGGGCCAGGATCTGTGCCAAGCACCCCACCAAGGTACAGCTCTTATCCTACCAAATGCTTTCAACTCAACCCTGAGTAGTTACTTATACAGCTCAGGGACCTTAGAAGCTGCAAGGCCAGGACTGGAACCCAGGCAGCCTGACCCAAAGACCATGTTTTGCCCATAACCTCTACATCCTCCCTGTGCTCTGATGGATCACCTTGGTCAAAAGGCATATGTAAGATGCCCAAAATGTCATCTCTGATAGTCCAGATAAAGTCACAGGCCTCAGAGCAGAGCAGAGCTTTTTAAAAACTTATTTTAAGATAATTTCAGACTTACAAAAAAAGTTGCAAAATTTGTACAAAGAATTCCTATATACCCTCTACACAGAGTCCCCAAATGTTAACATTTTACCACACTTGCTACATTCATTCTCCCTGTCCATATACACACACATATCTGTAAATACCTATAATTTTTTTTCTGAAATGTTTGAGAATAAGTTGTAGACATAATACCTCTTTAAATACTTCAGTATGTGTTTTCTAAGAGCAAAGACATTTTCTTATATAACTGCAGAACAACGATTAAAATCAGAAAATTAACATTGCTACAGGACTATAATCTAATCTACAGGTCTTTTCTGATGTCACTCACTGTCTTTATCTGGGGCCCAAGCATTTTTTGAGAGGGTCAGGCCCAGACACTCTCCATACATAGTTCATTTATCCTCACAACAACCCTATAGGTGTAAGTAATATTATCCTTACCTTGCATATGAGGAAACTGAGGCTCAGAGAGGGACTATCATTTGCCCTAGGTCACACAGCCAGTAAGAGGTAGAACTAGGAGTCAAACCAAGGCCTAACTCCAGTGAAACTCTTCATGAACGTTCCAGGAGGCAGTGCCTCAGTGTCAGGAGAGCCCCTATCAGCCAACCTGCCCTGGAGCCCAGGCTGTTTTCTGCTTTACTCTAACCTCACCCAGGTGCTGAAAGCTACAGGGTAAGGAGACAAGAGGGTGGGCCCAGAGGAGGGCTGGGTGGAGACTGAAAGGGCAGCGGCCAGCTGGGAGTGGACCTGCCTCCTGGTACTGGGAAGGCTTAAGCACCTCCTTGGGTACATAGAGAAGTTGTTCTGGCAGTGTTCTGAGCTATGGTGGTGTGAGGATAAAAAACTCTCAACATAGGTGGGCCGTGGTTTCTTCCCACTTCCTTTGAGGCAGCAGGGACACCCACTGCTGCGTGAGAAGAAAGCAGCCTGCGTGACCGCTGCTGGCCCTGGAGGGCAGACCTTTAATGAGATAGTGTTTGCAGAGTGTGCTGAGCTAGTCAAAAGAGCAGCCTTGAAATGAGTGTATCCGAAGAGGCTGGCCGTTTTCTACAACTGTTAGGAAGCCTTTCAAAGTTCTACTTCGTTCTGACAAAATAGTATTTTTTTTCTAAGACCTTAAAACATGTAACTGCAGCATCTCAGGTAACCTGGGGTCTTGATCCATTTTCTCCAAAGTTCCCCAAAACTGTAAATTAGTTTGAATGGTGGCATCAATGCGATGCAGTGCGACGATGGGAAGGAGAACAAATGATATATAGGAAATGTGTGTCTGTCTTTTCTTTCCTTGCGTGGTCATACTGAGCCACGCCGCTCTGACAGCGACTGACTCTGAGCCGCACCTCAGGCTGGAGGTCGCAGTGGGTCCACATTCCCAGGCTCAGGAACGAGGTCAGTGCACCTGCAGTCGTCTGTTTACGCCAACGTGCTTCAACTAAACACCCTCCCAAGCCCAACCCAGAGAAATACAATGATAGGGCTGAAATGGACTCCCTCCCGGGATTCAGGAGAGAATACACCAGGCTCCAATTTGAGTGCGTCTCGAAGGTCGGATGCATGCCATAAAAGTGACTCATCGGCCCTATCATGTCATAGTATCTGGCGAGATGAAGCAAGTGTGGGGGACTTTTGCTACTGGGAAAGGCTTCTCACCAATAAGCATTTAACAGAGGTCCACCGAGTGAACAGCAATTGCAGCTGAGGGATTTAATGAGTTGAGAAGGTGGCATACGGTCTTCTTGGAATTTATCATTAAACTGGAGGCAAGGCAAACAAATTCCACCTCCGGATCCCGCCCCCTCTCCAGTTTACCGCCTCCCACTTCACAGTCATCCCGATAGCATTTCATCCAGCTCCTCAAATACAACACACAGCTCCTTTCTGCTGGTGCAAATGCTCTTCCGACCACCTGAAACGAACGCCCTCCTCGCTCCTGCCTTCAAGCTGCTCTCCTTGGAGGCCAGTGCCTCCTCACACCCCCACCATGCTAACTGTACCTGTCACTTTATCACTTTCTTCTTTCACGGACCACAGACCTGTCACTGCCTTGTTTCCGCGTCTCTCCTCCCCAAGTAGAAGGTGAACTCCTCCAGGGAGGTTTCTTGTTCATCTAGGCCCCTCAACTCCTGCAGGGGGCCTGGCACACAGGTACTCAGGAATGTGGCACAAACGAGAGAATGAGGGACTCTCCCTGACCAAGCATCCTCTTTTTCAGATGGCGACCTCCTCTCTTTGTTTCTGTCACAAGCAGTCAATGGATTGGGCCTTCCAGGGATATAAGCTGACCTTTCCAGCTTCCCAGGGGCACCTAAGGCCCCTCCCCAAGACCCCACTCCACCCAACTCAGACTGAAAGCAAGCAACATATTCCTGCCTTGTTGTGTCATCTTCGATGCCAGGAGCCCATCAATAGGGATATACGAGCCTCCTGCACACTGACACCAAGGTCATTCCTCCACCCTGGAGGTCATCAGCTGTGGCTTTGCCAGGTGAAGGGACTCTGAAGGCACGATTAAATTAAGGATCAGAAATGCAGAGGTTATCCTGGATTATCCGGGTGGGCCAATTTTAACATGATTAGGGTACTAATAAAAGGGAGCAGGAGGGTCACACAAAGGAAGACATAAGGGCCAAAGCAGCGGTCAGAAGGCAGGAAGATGCTCTGCAGCTGGCTTTGAAGATGGAGGGAGGGCCAGGACCCAGCAGGGTGAGAGGAATCAGCAAGGAAACAGATTCTCCCCTAGAGCCTCCAGAAGGAGGGCAGCCCTGTTGACACCTTGATTTCAGACTCCTGACCTCCAGAATCATAAGAAAATAAAATTGTGTTGTTTTAAGCCAATACTTTGTAGCGATTCGTCACAGCAGCCATAAGGAACTCATACACTCACCTATTTGGGGCAGGCGCTCTGAAGTGACCTTCAGCCTGGGGCAGGAAGGGCACAGGGATTGAGCCGATAAGGAGGATATGGAAAGGTGTGTCGGGCACAGGGACCAGCATTGCAAAGGTTCAGAAACCACCACTTAAGGTGGGCGATGGACTAACAGCACATAGATGCGGCTGTGTGTGGTGTACGCTGATGAGTGGGTGGCCCAAGACGGGGGGTGCAGAGGGTGCAAGGATCACGCAGTCCCCCAAGGGGGAGTTTAGATTTCATCCTATAGGCAATGAGGAACCTCTGAAAGATTTTAAGAGCTCTCAAGTGCTCCCAGGATGGTGTGTCAGGAAGCAAGCCCCAGGATGTACTACCCCTGGGACCCCTCTGCCTGGCAAAGGTCAGGCAGTCCCCAGCTTCCCAGAGGATGGCCTTTCCTGCTGCCCACATTTCTCCTCAGTCAGCGGGTAATGTGATGCTGGCCAGTGCCCCACGCGTACTAAATTCTAACTAAGTGTGTGCCCCTTGGCCCACTTGTCACAGGCCGTTGCAGAGACACAGAAAGGAAAGGCGAGCCGGGAAGGTTAAGTGCCACCACTGCGGACGTAACGCGCTAATCCTCATCAACTGGGAGGCGGTTTACCTTTCCCTGTGGTGAGTGCCTCTGACGGGACCTGGCCCGGGAAAGTGGCCGAAAACATCCGTTTATTATAGACGTAAAGCAGATGGACTTGGGCAGAATGGAAATGGATTCTAACAAACATCTTTCATTACACAGACCTCTTGACCGGACTCCTTGCCTTAAAGAAAACAAGAGGCACAGTTTGGATTCGTGGGGTTGACGAGAGCATTTTTCAGGACCCGGGGAGATCATTTCCATCTGAGCAAGAGTATCAACTTTTCCAGGGCAATCAACCTTCAAGTAAACTCCGGGCACGTTTTCTTTTCAACTTTGCCGGATTCACTCGCTGCTGCTATGGGCACATAGCGCTGCTAAGAACAAAAGCAGAGCCAGCCTCCTCCGTCGTGTGAGGATCCTCTGGCAGCCACCCCTTGGAGGAAACAAACATGCCAATGAAGCGCTCGTCCTAATTATGAGAGTCGCAGGAAAGCAGGCAGCCTGGATCTTCAGTTTTGAGAACTTTCAAAAGATCTGGAGGAGCCCAAGGAATGCAACGAGCTCTCTTGCAATCCCACACTCAGGAGTCGGGACTGATTTCGACTGTCATAGGAGGGAGGAACTGAGTAACAGCTACTGGGTTTATTGAATGACAGGCTAGGCACTGGGCAGAAAACCTTATACACATTGGCGCTGATTCTTTCAACACGCCTGGAAGGGAAGGGTTGGTGCTTGCATTCTGGTAAAGAGTCTAATCAACTTCTCTGAGCCTCAGTCACATGGAAAATGGAGATAATTACACGTACCTTCTAGCGCCGTCTTCAGGGTTACCGGAGTTGACCCACTTAGCACAGTACCTGGCCCATAGGGGGCTCTCCAGAAATACTAGCTCCTTCCTCTTTCATTATACTGAAAACGGAATTCATTACCCCCACACCTGCTTCCATATACCTATTCACCTTGTTTGAAAAAGAGCCTACCACTTTGTAGTCACCCACTGATCAAAACCTGGCGGGCTTTAGGAACACGTCAGCATCCCCCGACTGGCAGGCGGCTCAGTCAGGCCAGCTTGAGTTGTCACCAGAGAAGAATGCTCCCAAAAAAGGCCACTCCCACATGCCACTGCTGTGGTTTCTGTCTACCTCCAACCATAACAATCAACGCAAAGCATCACTTATCCCTGGAATCGAGTTAAGAGTTGATACTGAGAAACAGAGGAATGAATAGCTGAACGTCATTCAGGTAGGAAAAACAGCTGAAAATGAAGAAGAAGCATGCCCCAAATCGCAACCAACTTGCCAGCTTTAAACAAAGAAGGTATAAGAGGAGGCAGAAGGTGAGAAGAGGTGCCTGGGGTCTGCGATGAGGAGTGCAAAGTAGCACATTAACATGCCAGCTATTGTGTTAGTGCCTTGGAGGTACAGGGGTAAATGAAGTCCGGCCTCTTCCTCCCAATCTTTCAGGAAGAACAGATATTGAGGACACCAGCTAGGGTACAGTCTGCTGGTGAGCTCCCAGCATCCACTCTCCTGGCTGGGCATGCTGCTACATTCCCAGTGAGGTCATGGGACTAAGGCCTGGCCAGTGATCTATATGAATAGAAGCGTTGGGTGGGACTTCCAGGAACTCTTTTTAAAAGGGAAAGGCATGCCTTTCTCCTCTTCTCCCCTCCTCCTGTCTAGAATGTGATGGCTGGGGTATGGCAGCTAGATTGGACCCTGAGGATCAACTCTAGGTCTGGCAGAGAATAAGCCAAGAGAAAGTCAGGACCCTGAGGACCTGGACTGCTGACCTCCAGGTATTTTTTTTACTGGGGAGAGAAATAACCTCCTAAGCCACTATTATTTTCTATTTTCTGTTACATGCAGCTAAACCTAATTCAAACTGATATACTGATACCTAATGAATGTTTATTGAATTTGGATATAAAGGAATGAAAAGTGTATAAACTTTTAGAAGTTCCTATTGCACCAGTTAAACCTATTTTATATCCAGAAACTCAAATAGATATTGTTTGAAAGGGAAAATACATCTAAGAAAAAAAAATTCTACCATCACTTAATTTTTTTTTTTTTTTTTTTTTTTAGCGGACTCTCAACCACTGCGCCACCAGGGAAGCCCCATCACTTAATTTTTTCTATGAATTTTTCATGGGAGGAAAAATCCTTACTCAGGACTCCAGAAGGCTGAAATGTGCAGCAATGAATCTGCTTTTCTGCAGATCACAAAAGCCAGACTCTGTCCTATCGCCTTACCCCCAAGACAGGTTCATTATGGCGTGCTGTCACACTCTGCTTCGAGTGGGCATTCGCCGTATGGCTTGGCAGTTTAATGGTTTTCCGATACTTGACAAAAAGGAAGCACAATCACTTTGCAAGGAGTTTGCGTTCCTAGATGGGTCTTTTCCAAGTAACAGTTGTGCCTCAAAATTGAGTTACTCAATTTGCAATTTGTGGACACAATACTCAAACGTGTACGAGTGAGCAAAACCTCAGACCACTTGGGCTATTTCCAGGCTCCAGAGTCTGTGAAGTTTTTAGCCATGTTATGAGTGTGCAGCTGTTGACAGACTCAAGCCAACGTCTCTGAACCACCAGACCCGGCAGGCAGCAGTGATGTCCTACTTAGCAGGCATGTGGAGCCGACCACAAAGCCCGGCGGTAGAAAGAACATGAGGGAGAGAGAGAAGCCTCATGCCAAAGTCCACAGACTAACACCCTATCTCTTCCTCTCCACGCCCTAACCCATGTGTAGAGATGACACCCAATCTATTGTTCTAGTCCTGATCTTGCTTATGGGCCCCTACAGGTCCATGGGTGGCCATGCACTGGCTTGATAACAAGCCAGACAGACGTGGATTCAAAACCAACAAGCACTTCCTAACGGCATGACCTTGAGTGTATCAGTCAGCAGAGGCCAGGTGAGGCTCATTAACAAACAACCCCCCCCCCCACCAAATCTCAGTAGCTTAAAACAATGAAGGTTTATTTCATGTTCCTATACATGCCCAGTCCATGCCTACTGGGGGCTCTGCTCTGCCTCATCTTTGTCCCTCAATCCAGGACTCAAGTCAATGGAGGAGTCACTACCTGGAATATAGTCAATCACTGTAGCAGAGAAAAAGAAGGCTCTGGAAGGTCACTTGGCCTCAGATGGGCACATGTCACTTCCAACAACAGCACCCAAGTTCAACAAGTTAGAAAATGCAATCTGACTCTGTGTCCCAAAGTTAGAGAGCCAGAAATATTTGGTGAATAGCCCTGCAGTTACCAGCTAATTAACCACTCTGAGCCTCAGTGACCCATAGGGAAAATGGAGATAATTACACCTACCTCCTCAGATTGTCATGAAGATAATTGCTGTTGACCATGTAGGGTACTCAGAATAGTGCCTGGCCCATAAGAGGCTCTCCAGAACCTCTAACTTTTCCGTGTGTCCAAAACAGAATTCATCACCTCCCATACCTGCTTCTGGCTGCCCGTACCCCTTGTCTGTGTTTCCAGTCACCCACGATCAAAACCTGCCAGTTAGCTATGACACCTCCCCATCCTTCCTCATGTCCCCTCAATACAACTAGCCTCTGAGTGTGTCCAATGTTCTCTGCATAAGGTCACCTTCCATCACGACCGAGACCTGCCGTACTATAGGATGTCATTACTTTCTTGTATCAATTAGGGAAAATGCAAACAAGAGAAGGAAGCTCTGGTTATCTTGGTTCCCCTCCCCACCAAAGGCAAAGCAGTGAAGGAGCATGGAACGATCAGAAGGCCACCGGGCCATCACACAGAATAAAGGAAGAGCTGAACATGAGATCTCAGGGTGGACAGGGGCCAGGGCAGTGTCATGGTCCCAGCCTGGATGGGATCCTCTGGTACAGACATGGTCACTGGGGCTCACACCAGTGTACAATGCTGTTCCCAGAGAGGGGCAGTCGATGTGGACTGGACAGTCTCACCCCTGCCCCCAGTGTGGGCGTCCACACTTGGTAAGGTAAGAGACACTCTGGAATCACCTCCCCACCACCAATTTGGCCTCAATCCAATCTCTTCTCAATATGCTGAGCAGGTTAACTAGTTCTAAAGTTTGGGTTCAATCACGCAGATGAATGTGACAAACTATTGAGTGTCTACTATGCACCGAGCACTGTATAAAACCTGGGTCTTTATGCCAAGCCCGTGATAAAGTCTTTGGTAATGTGTTCTCCATTGGCATTTATGTGCTAGGTCATGTCCTTCATCTGGCGTTGGAACTTTGGAGATTCTGGCCTCATTCTACCTCTCCTAATTGTCCCCTGACTGCCCTCTCGGTTCCCTACGTGTTCTCCATCTCCTCACCAAGCTGGGACCACCTGCCATGCTCTGATGTGTCTTCTGAGTCTTTCTGCTTCTGGGATCTCTGTTTATTGCCACTTCCTAGAGCTAGAATCTCTTCTGGACCAACCCTCCCACAGAGCTCCTCCTGGTAGCCCACCTGGAAGTCAGTGATCCGTCCTCTGAGCTCTTCAAGGTGACACTCTGTCTATATGGTTGAGTTCCCATACTTTTCTAGCCTAGCAGGCTGCAAATCCCTAAGGGCAGGGATCCCAGGGGTTCTAATGCAGAGTGGAAGGCAAATAAGGAATATTCACCTCATTCATTGGGGGACAAGGTACAAGTGAAAAGTAGATCGAAATGAGAGCCAGGGAGCACTGGACACTTCAGGGCATGGTCTAGGCTGAAGCAGGAAGAAGCAGCTGAGGAGGAAACATCCCTCAAACCAGAATAGCAGAGCCCCAGCTTTGTCCACCCTCCCCCGTGCTTCCAACAACCAATTCTTCCTAGTCTCCAGTTTGCTTTATTTTACCCCAGGCAGACTTCTGTCCCTCCATCTGGGGTGTCAGCTCCCTTCCAGACTCGAATATTGTTCTCACCCCATGAATCGTGTCTGCTGCCTTGGCTGGGCCCCATCCAGGATCCTGATTCCTGATTGCCCCTCAAAGGCGTCATTTGACTCCTCTGTCCTCTCTGTGTCTCTGTCCATGCCTTGTCCAGGGTGCATGCCCAGGGTCCCGCTCCAGTCCAGCAGGGGGCGATGAGCCACAGTTAGTGTTGGGAAAGCAGTCCCACACCCTCTACAGCCCTAGGGGCTTCCCTATTTGTCAGCAAAATCCAGAACTGTTCATAATGATGGCAGGGGATGGCACCAGGGCCCTTCTAGTGCCCAAACCACAGAACCGGCAGCAATGTGGGCTCTTCCCCCTCCCTGGCCTTGACAGCCTGTCAGTTCTACATCTGTAACATCTTTATGATCCGGCCCTCTCTCAAATTCCACAGTCGCTGCCTTGGATTGGGGCTCATTATTTCTCAGTTGGCCCTGAGTGCACTCTTAACCTGGTCTCCTGTCTCCAGTCTCACCTCTGATCCATCTTCGGTTCAGTTGCCCAAGGGATCTTGTAACAAGCTTAATCCCCTACCGACCACCCACATTCTGGATAATGTTGAAACTCCTTAGCGTGGCATGCATAGGCCCTTATAACCTGGTCATGACCTGTTTCACCAGCCTCATCGCTTACCTTCCAACCCCTCCCTGTGTCTGCTCCATCAAACTGCTTTCTATTCTATCCCAAGTCCCCTCGCCTTGAACTTTAGGACCAGCCTTAAAATCAAATGGAAAAATTCTAACAAAGAAGGCAACTTTGTTTACCTTGCTTGTTCATTAATTCACTAAAAAAGAAAACAAGTTGCCACTGCTGTCAAGTTCCCCCAGGCATCAGGATGATGAGAGGGAGCTCCTGAAGTACCTATAAAGATGGTGAGCCGGCTGGGCCCTCCATGAAGGCAGGCTAGGCCAGTGGACGCCCAGTGAACCACAGCAGGGGAGATGCGGGCAAGCCTTACTGCTAAAAGATAGGTGTTCACTTGAGAATTTCACGGGGCACAACATAACCAGGTCCAGAGCAATCCTTTCCCATCTCACGTAATATAATTTCCTCCAGAAATTATAAGCCAAGCAGCCCATCTTCCCCTCTTTATTGAGTTATAAGCAGAATGAGATGGTCATGAGCAGAAAACTGCAAATCTGTGCAGTGATCTATGAAGTCAGATCAAACCTGAGCCAGGTCTGGGGCGGTAATTAATTAAAAATTTTAACCAAGTTCATCCAACGTATATTTAATGTTATGCGTAATCACTTTTGTGTTGGCCAGAGATGAGGCCTAAATGGTGGGCAGTTCACAGGAACGACTGCAGTCTCTATGAGTCTTTAACAGACAAAGCTTATCTTGTTTCTTCCCTCAGTTACTGCTTCAGAAGCCATTAGCAGGACAGGCAGCTCAGGCCCTGCCCACGTCCCCACCGAACCTCATGCACAGGCCAACATCTCTCATGCGTACAAGGACACTCAAACAGTGAAGCCCACGGGGCACTTCTTCTGGCCTTGAACTGAGGCTGCCTGTGCTTGCACCTGGAATGGAAAATGCTTGGCTTTTTGTTCCAAGCTTTATGACTTTGAACAAGCCCTCCAATTCTCTTTAAAATGAGGATATCCCAACATCCATCCACGGGGGTGCCATGAACATGAACAAAAGAGACACATAAGGACTACATCTCCTACATGGCTTTGAGAAGAGGAGGAAGCCTTCCATTACAAAGTTAGGAAGCAGGATTCATGTGTGCCAACCCTGTGTAAAGACAGCACTGTCCATGACAGATTCAGCCTGTTCCTGCTAGAGCAGGCCAAACGAGGCCACTGTTTATCTCAGGGTATGAGCTCCACATGCACAAATTCAAGGATTTAATGAAGCCAGTGTTCCAGCCGATTTGGGTCTGGGCTGGGAGAATCAAAGAGGCCCAACATATCTACCAGTAGGTCATACACAACACTCCAGCTGACCTGCACCAGGTTCCCTCCCACGAAGTCAGGAATTGGTGACTTTCTTTACCATGCATGAATTAAAAAGCCAGCAAAGACGTTAATTTGCTCCCATGATTGCTGAAGAACCAAATGTATTTATCTGGTAGCCATTGGCTGCTGGCATTTCTTACAGGACATTGTGATACATGGTAATCCATGAGTGCGCACGCACGAGCGCAGGATTCCTGGGAGTTGGAGCAGAGAGGCTGCCCAGAGGCCCAGGCAAGGAGGATCCTGGCTCCAGGCGAACAGGCAGATCCCGGGGCCTCAAGGTCAATGGGTAGAGCTAGAATCCAGTCAGGCCATAAGAATTACAGAGCACCTTATGCCCAGAGACTGGGGTAAAGCCAGACGTAGACATCTGGAGGTATCAGCTCCAAAATTAAGACAGGGAAGCTTCATCCACCAGCCTCTGGCTCTTGTGAATTCTCCTGCATGTGCTGCCCTCGCTAGATCAACAAAATAATAACTTAAGTGTAAGAGAAAAGGTAACCAAAATGAAATGACTTAAGCTCACTGTCTTCCATAAGCAGATGTTCCAGAGGGAGTGTGATGTGGCAGAGGTTCTGCTGGTCCTCTTCTCCTTGTTATCAAGCGCAGTTTTGTTCAGGGACAAGGGGCACAGATCCAGACAGGAACCACGGCACCACGTCCGCCATGGCAGTCTGTCCCCTTTGCTGTGATTGGTCGGGTGTGGGCATGTGACTCAGTCCCAGCTAATGATATTTAACAGGAGGAGCCTGGAGGCCTCTGGGAAAGACGTTCCTACCCGCTGAAAGAGCAGCGACAGGGAGGCCCTTTCTCTGCCCCTCCCCGCCCTGGACACTGTGGTCTAAGATGTGCCACCGGGGTTGCCACGGTCCCCTGTCACCACAAAGGGAAGCCCTAGAGAGCTGCAGAGGTGAAGGACCACCCAGAGATGTGGTCTCATCAAGTCACTGATTTAACCTAGTATTGCCTCTCTCTAGATTTTATTACTGAGCTGCTAAAATACCTTTACTGCTACAGCTACTGCTGGTCAGGTATTCGGTTACTTGTGGCTCGAAGCATCCAAACAGATATACCTCGGGAGGCCTTGGTTCTGGCTGTGCCTCACAGTGTGTGCAATTCTACAGGCCAAGTGCGACCCCAGCGTGAAAAGACAGGGACCTTCTGCATGACGTGGTCCCTAAAGTCAAAGCAGCCACTCCCTCTGGGTTGCAAGCTGGAGAGAGGCACTGCGCCTGTGCTTGAGGGCATCCTGCTGTGTGGGACCCAGGGAGGGGTGGTATGTCAGACCCCAATGTGGCCACTGTAGTGGGAATTTTCCAGGGACTATTTTGAACAAACATGATTTTTGGTTGACGCTGGGCCCTCAGAACCTAATCTCGGGGGAAACTGCCTCCTGAGCCTCTTAACAGACGCGTCTCAACTGCATTCACTGTCCCAAGTCCCCGCAGGGACCTCTCTGAACGGCAACTCTGTATCTGGTGGGACCGTCTTCACATCTTCGATGGCTCGCCGGGAGGACATGCACCTCGCTCCCCCTCTCCACAGGCGGGGACAGCTGCGTCTTTCCTGCTTCGGTGCCAGCTGCCTGCCTGTCTGTGCCTTTGGCCCAACACAGCCTGGTGACTTGAGGAAGCCTCAACACATCCGCACCATCATCTGTGCCTTTGCTCCTGCTGGCCCTTCTGCCTAGAATGCCCTTTCTACCCATTTGTACCTATTTAACTTTGCTCCCCTAGCACTCAGCATATATTAGGGCAACATAAAAGGTCTCCTTAACAAAAACAGAAACAAAGAACCCAATTAAAAAAGGACTTGAATATACATTTCTCCAAAGATATACAAATGGCCAACAAGCTCATGAAAAGATGCTCAACATCACTAATCATTAGGGAATGCAAATCGAAACCACAATAAGATTCCACCTCATACCCATCTGCGTGGCTACTATCAAAAATACAGAAAGCAACAAGTGTTGATTAGGATGTGGAGAAACTGGAACCCTTGTGCACTATTGGTAGGAATGTACAACGGTGCAGCTACTGTGGAAGACAGTATGGGGGTTCCTCAAAGAATTAATATAATTTCTATATGATTCATCCATTCCACTTCTGGGTATATACCCAAAAGTATTGGAGGCAAAGTCTCACAGGGATATTTGTACACCGACGTTCAGAGCAGTAATATTCACAGTAGCTAAAATGTGGAAGCAAACCAAGGGTTCATTGATGGATAAAGAGATAAGCGATATGTGGTATTTACATACGCTGGACTATTATTTGGCCTTCAAAAAAGGAAATTCTAAAACATGCTTCAGTATGTGTGAAACTTGAGGACACTGCTAACTGATAAAACATGCTTCAGTATGTGTGAAACTTGAGGACACTGCTAACTGAAACAAGCTTCACAAAAAGACAAATGCTGTATGTAGGATTCCATTTACATGAGGTACTTAGAGCAGTCAAACTTACAGCGGTGGGGGATAGAACGGTGTTTGCCAGGGGCTGGATGGAGGAGGGAACGGGGAGTTGTGTACTTTCAGTTTTGCAAGATGTTACAGTTTGGGATATGGTTGTACAACAGTGTGACTGTACTTAACACTACTGAACTGTATACTTAGAAATGGTTAAGATGATAAATTTTATACTACGTGTATTTTGCCCCAATTAAAATCTAAAAATAAAAGGTCTCATTTGGTGAGCCTTCTCTGATGTCAGGGTCTGACTGCACTGGTTGCTCATTAACCTCTGCCTTGCTTCCTTGTTTTCTGTTCTATCAGGATTGTTGTGAGACCTACCCAGGTGCCTAAACCAAGAGCATCACAGAGAAATAGAGCCAGAGCCCGTATCGAACTGCTCCTAAAGTCAATCCTAACTAGGCACCTCAATTATGTGAGCCAGTAAATTCTTTTTTAACACCTTTATTGGAGTATAATTGCTTTACAATGTTGTGTTAGTTTCCACTGTATAACAAAGTGAATCAGCTATATGTATACATATATCTCCATATCCCCTCCCTCTTGCATCTCCCTCCCACTCTCCCTATTCCACCCCTCTAGGTGGTCACAAAGCACCGAGCTGATCTCCCTGTGCTATGTGGCTGCTTCCCACTAGCTATCTATTTTACATTTGGTAGTGTATATATGTCAGTGCTACTCTCTCACTTCGTCCCAACTTACCCTTCCCCCTCCCCGTGTCCTCAAGTCCTTCTCTACGTCTGTGCCTTTATTCCTGTCCTGCCCCTAGGTTCATCAGAACCATTTTCTTTCTTTTTTTTTTAGATTCCATACATATGTGTTAGCATACGGTATTTGTTTTTCTCTTTCTGACTTACTTCACTCTGTATGACAGACTCTAGGTCCATCCACCTCACTCCAAATAGCTCAATTTCGTTTCTTTTTATGGCTGAGTAATATTCCATTGTATATATGTGCCACATCTTCTTTATCCATTCATCTGTCGATGGACACTTAGGTTGCTTCCATGTCCTGGTTTTTGTAAACAGTGCTGCAATGAACATTGTGGTACATGACTCTTTTTTGAATTATGGTTTTCTCAGGGTATATGCCCAGTAGTGGGACTGCTGGGTCATATGGTAGTTCTATTTTTAGTTCTTTAAGGAACCTCCATACTGTTCTCCATAGTGGCTCTATGAATTTACATTCCCACCAACAGTGCAAGAGGGTACATGTTCTCCACACCCTCTCCAGCATCTATTGTTTGTAGATTTTTTGATGATGGCCATTCTGACCGGTGTGAGGTGATACCTCATTGTAATTTTGATTTGCGTTTCTCTAATGATTAGTGATGTTGAGCATCCTTTCATGTGTTTGTGTGAGCCAGTAAATTTTTAACCATTAAGCAGCTTTGAGTTGGTGTCCTGGGACTTGCAACCAAAATCAACCTAATTGCTAATACACTTGATCTGAAATATTGCAGCACTAAGGATAAAGAAAAGATGCTAAGGATTTCTAGGGAATAAGAAAGTTCATAGACAAAGGAATGAAAATAAGACTGGCATCTGACCTCTCCTTTACAACATTAGATGCCAAAGATAATGAGCAATGGCTGCATACTTCTGAGAGAAGATGACTTTGAATCTGGAATTCTCTATCCGGCTAGACTCTCATTTCAGTATAAAGACAGAGTAAATACATTTTTAGACATGAATGGACTCAAAGTTTACCTCTGAGGCACTCTTTCTTAAGAAGTTCATTGAGAGTGTGTTCCAGCAAAACGAGGAAGAAAAACTAATAAAGTAGCAAGAAAGGGATCCAACCTAGGAGGCTGGTGAAGCTAGGATGAGAGCTGTGCAGGCTGTAGAGCACGGCCCAGGGCAGAAGAGGAAAAGATGGGCCTCTAAGTAAAAGGTACATGCTGAGAGGCCAGGTACACTGAGGTTACAGTGAAAGCTTTCTCTCTCAACTGTAACCAGAAAAAAAATCCGAATAAAACAGAAAGCTACCTAATAATATAACATAAATTACAGTGTGACACAATTTTAAGCCCTGATGGAATATGAGAAAAGAAAATTCATTTGACTGATATTTCCATTTGAGTGGTCCAGGGCTACTTGACCCTGGAGTGAACATTCATGTAGTCAAAATGACTTAAATGCTATTTAATGGTGTTCAACTTTTAGAGTCAATTTAATGAAAGGCACAGAAGGCTTAATTGTGAATACATTATAGAAAGATAATGTTAACACCCTTGGTAATGTAAGAGTACAGCCACCAGAAGGGAAATGGTTAGGGAAAGAAAAATGGGACCAAGAAGAGAAGTTCCAGTATTTTCCTCTTACCTCGCAGAGAGTCTAGATACTGATTACAGTTTAGGAATAAGAAACAGAGATTTGATTGTGAATAATAGATAAGGGGAAAGTAGCGCTTTAAACAAGACAGGGCATAAACTTCTCTCCCATAAAATGAAGCTGGAAGGTAGGTGGTTCAGGGGTAGTGCAGCAGCTCTGATAGCACCAGTATCCCAGGATCCCTCTAGATTTCTCTGTCATTCTTAGAATATGCCTCATCTGGTCTCATGGTCACAAGACGGCTGCTACAGCTCTAGCCATCATACCTGTGTTCCAAGTAAGAAGAAGGAAGTGGGAGGAAGGGCAAAAGAGGCCAACCTGCTGAGTCATTCCCCTTATAGTTTTCCTGAAGCCCCATCCAACAGCTGCTTATATCACAGTGGCCAGAACACAGTGACATGACTGTCCCTATCACAAGGAAAACTGGGAAGTGTAGTTTTTTTAGATGGCACATTGCTGCTTTCAACAAACCTGGATTTGTTTGTAAGAAAGAAGGGGAGATAGATACTGGGAAAGCAATTCATCATTTGTGTCTCAAGAAATAAAAGTATATTCTTTAAAGTAAAAAGGTAACCAATAAGATAATAAAAAATAACAGAACCATCAAAAATGAGAGGAAGAAGGAAGGGTAGGGTGCAGAGTATAAGCGAATTAAATCAATCCTTCTTAATGGGACTCTGTGGCTATCTTATCAGGGTACAATTTAGAGTTGTGCATTTAATCCCCCAAATAATTTAAAAAGACTAAAGAGGCTACCTTTGGGAGGTAGGCAAGGAGGTAGGGATGAAGCTGTAACTTTTTATTAAAAAGCCCTTCTGAAGTGGTTGCATTATTTTGATTACAAATGTATCAGTGTTTATTATATTGGGAAGCCAAGCATCCCTCTATTTCCTTTACCCTTGACAACCTGGTTCAGTGGTGGGCCTTTTAGTATGTTTTTTAGTTCCCCTCACTGGCTTAGAAAGTGACATAAACCAGCCCTATTCAGGGCTTTCTTTATTTCACTTCTTTCAATTGATTTCTTATTTTTTAAACTCTAGGCATTCAAGGTTCTTTATGAGAAGACAGACTGGCCGACACACCCCCTCTTGTGTTTCTGGTAGGGTAGGTCCGCCCAGGCCCCACCTGAAAGGCGGCAGCAGCAGCAGCCAGTGTCATCCCCCTGGGTCACTCCTGTCTGCTGGCGGACCTCTGTGCAGGGAACTGTGTTTGCTGCCTGCCTGGTCTGCACTCCCAAATCACTGTCCTAATATCTCTATAATGTATTAACGTGCGGTGGCCAAAGGGAGTTCTGCTGAAATAGGCAGTAGTTTGGGCCATTTTGGACTAAATCCTAGAAAGCACATGATAATGCTGAGCGATGCAGTTTAATTTATGAGTATGTAGGTCTGCTGTGAAATTGGGAAACGGAAGTACAAGACATTAGCATTCGCATGGCAAGGGCAGGGCCAGGTCCAAAACTATAATAAGCATTTATTTCACAGTGGCGAGTTTGAAGGAGCTGACACTCTTGTCAGTTAAATGTGTGCTCACGAACCTCATCCTTTTATTTTAATGCCACCAACCACCTGGGAGGTATGTGCTGCTCCTGGCCTCATGCCCTTATTATTGCCCAACGCCCCCCACTGTTTTCACAACAGTAAAACATTTGTATGTACATCCTCTGGGCAGGTTTAAAAGTTGAATTTCACAGCTGGGATGTAGTTTGATCTGCAGGAGGTGAGGTAGAACAGACGGCTTCTCAACTCGTTCCAGCAAGGGCATCCATACTATTATATGGCTAAGTATTTCCACATTAAAAAGGGAAGACAGACAAGTTTGTAATTTAACTCATAGCAGCTGTACATGCGGTTCATGCCATGTAGCCTCCAGCTGAAAGAACTTGTCAGCCAGAGATTTTCTGTCTGACCTGGACTTTCTAGCCCATTTTTCAATGCGCAGAGAGAAATAACGTCTCTTTCTGTCTTCCTTATGAATGAAAATACATTCTTCCCAAGTTCAAAGGAAATATCAAGTGTGCCCCAGCAGTAAGTTAAAGTATGCTGGGAAAGAGGTTGGAAAATCCCACAGTAGCAGGCCAAATGATGTCCCCAGACCTATCAGGTCTTAATCCCTGGAACCTGTCAATGTGACCTTATTTGGCAAAAGGGTCTTTGCAGATGTGATTAAGTTAAGGCTCTTGATGTGAGGAGGTGATCCTGGATTACTCAGAAGGCCCTCAATGCAGTCACATGAATCCTTGGATGGAGGAGACAAAGGGAGATTTGACACACACAGAGAAGGAAGGCCATGTGAAGACGGAATAAAGAGAAATCTGAAGGTGCTGGCCTTGAAGACTGGAGCGATACAGCCACAAGCCAAGGAATGCCAGCAGTTACCAGAAGCTGGAAGAGGCAAGAAACAGACTCCCTCCCCATCGCATATACTCCCAGAACCTCCAAAAGGCACGTGGGCCTGCTGACACCTTGATTTTGGCTCAGTGACACTAATTTCAGGCTTGTGGCCTCCAGAACCCTGAGAGAATACATTTCTGTTGTTTTAAACCACGAAGTTTGTGATATTTTGTTACGGCAGCCCTAGGAAATTAACACACCCCTAGAGGTGCTGCAGGGGAAGGTTTCAGTTTGTACAAAACCATCCCAAGCACTCTGTGGTTCCTTTGATGGTATTTGGCAGAATTCAACTTCCTGCCTCCAAGCAAGTGGAAAGTGAGAGGGTTGAATGTAGGGCAGCCAGGTCCATGAAGCACAAGGGTGAGAAAAGCAGGAAGCTGCACTCCCGGGTCCTTGGGAACAGCTCTGGGCAATTCCCCTCCTGAAGCAGGCGACTGAGTGCATGAAGAAAACGTGTCTAGTTCTTAAAGCAAATATCTGAATAGGTAAGTGTGAAGGGGGTACCAAGGATTTAAGAAACGTCCCATAAATTAACCTCGTAGCTCAGTTAGGGCTGTGTTGCGCGCACGTGTGTGTGTGTGTGTGGCAGGGGAGCGTATCTTCAAATAAATTCATTGTAGTTATTAATAAGCATGGCCAGATGTCTGCGAGCATATGTTACGAGGCTATTCTCTGCAGGTTTATTTGGAAGAGTGAAATATTAGAGACCCAAATGTCTACCAACAGGGGAATGGTTAAACCCCATATTATACCATTCAGCTATAAAAAAGCAACATGTTTCTATGCATATACTGACATGGGAGGTTACTAATTAGTAAATGTTGAGGGAAAAGAAGCATGTTACAGACAGTCTTATAGTATTATCTCATTTTGGTTGAATGAAGCCATCTATGTTGTAATATATAGGAATAATCCATAATATATACACCTATATATGTATATAGATCCACTGGATGGGAGCTCATCAAATGTTAAGTCATTACCTCTAAGGAAAGGGGAGGGTTGTTGGGGGGACGGACTTGGACTTCTTACTTTACATGAATGTGCTTTTTCCTTTAAGTGTGTACTCTTTTTGTAGTTTTAAGGAGGAAAAAATGAACACGCAGTAAAGACAAGCTGTGAGAACCTTGTCTAGTAGATGCCAAGCACGGTGTGGCCTGAGGAAGGGCCGCAGAGACTGGCTGTGGCTTCTTGAGGTCGCCTGCAGGCCTGCCAGTGTCACAGGGCTGGAGGCAAAAATGCTGGCTTTTACACCAGGCTCCCTAGTGGGGCGATGTTTTTATTTATAAAAGAAAAACCGGCACAGTCAGGAGATCAAAGTCCCACGCAAGTGTGTCTACTGTCTCTTCACAGAGTGAGGCAAAGCCACTATTCACCGGCTCCTCCATTTTGCATGAAAGCCAAGGGGAATCTGTCTTTGGAGCACTTCCAGAGTAATCCTATGTGAGGATGTTTCGAAAGGTTGTTTTGCCCCCTGGAAGGCTTGTTTCCTCGCTGGTGAGCGGAACTGTCTGAGCACAGCCCTCCTCCTGTTGGTGAGCTGCCCGGCAGGACAGGAGCCTATGCCTTGGAAAAGGACCCCCCAGTCTCCCTCCTTGGAGTACACCCCAAAGTGCACCCCAAACATGCTCCACCACACAGGAAGCCAGGGCTCTTGGACTGAAAGAGTCCCCCAGGTTACTTGCCCACTGGAAGTGTTCTTTTGGATTAATGTACAATCAGGCTTATCAACTGTGCACCCAAAAGGCATTAATACAGCTGGGGGAAATATGCACTGACCTCCCACCGTTCAGTTCAGGGGCACTAGAGATGTGATGGGAGTGTGCCTCGGGACGTCAAAGCAAAGATGAGATTTCTGGAGGATGAAAAACCATGAAGCGCAATTCCCCTTTGGATAAAAGCAGGGGCGTGGGTCATTTCCATCTCAAACAAGTGCCACGTGAGCGCAGGGCTTTGAAGGTAACAGATTTCTGCAAACACTTCTGCAGTGATGGCTCTCAGTGAAATTACTGCTTTTTGTGGAAGGAAAGGAACCATTCCTCTCTCCCCTATAAAATACGAAGTGTTTATTTTTCCAAGTATGTTCCTCCGAGATTTGCTGCAAATCATAAAAAGTCGTGACATTTTATGATTCCTTATTACAAATTTCAAAAAAGACTTTCATCTCCTTTAAAGGAATTGTTGCAAAAACAAAGACTGGGAGCTGGATCTGTACTTAAGCAGAGGGACAGCTGTATCTAGAAGGCTTATGCTTAATCAAAATATTGAACCCTGTTGGTTTTGTACTTCCATTCGCAGAATCTTAGCATCTGGTCCAAACCCCCTGTTTTATAGTTGAGAAAACTGAGGACCAGAGAGGTGAAGTTGCTGATTTAAGGTCACACAGTAAGGTAATAACAGAGCTAGAATCAGAACTTGGGCTGAGACTTGTATCACACTGCGATGCTGGCTTCTAAGCCAAGCTCTTTGGTTATGGAGATTTTAAAGTTTTATCCAAGGACTGCATCGTGACATATAATCCTCATCACTAGGCCTAATGAGGCTGGCAGTCTGGAACAAAAGCAGGGGATGCAGAAGACCCCTTTTGCGCAGGTAATAAATTCAGAGAAATATGAGGTTGGAAAGGACCTGGAGGGATTCTCTACTCCATTTCCTTTCCTGAAGGCAGAAGTCGCAGACATCATTCCAGGGGAGAAGGAGCTATTTTATTTCTAAAACCCTTCAGGGAAGATTTTGTCACTTTACTTACAAAAAGGAATATCTGGTTGAGTGTTGAGTGGTTGAGAGTCCGCCTGCCGATGCAGGGGACACGGGTTCGTGCCCCGGTCCGGGAGGATCCCACATGCCGCGGAGCGGCTGGGCCCATGAGCCATGGCCGCTGGGCCTGCGCGTCCGGAGCCTGTGCTCCACAACGGGAGAGGCCACAACAGTGAGAGGCCCGCGTACCGCAAAAGAAAAAAGGAATATCTGATTTGCTTTCAACAATAGGATCCAAGAAATAAGCAGAAAAAAACCAACACATAGTCTTTTACATAAAAATGTAAAATCTTCCTCACCCGATACCTAAGAAGTGATTATTTAAAATCACCTCCTAGTTTAATCCAATATGGTCATTTCTACTGTAAAAGGAAAACATTTTGGAAAATAAGAAGTACAGAGTTGTTGTGACACCTTAACTATGATTTCTGTAAGAATCTGTAAGAATGTAGGAGACTCACTCGGGCCTGACTATATGAAGAATTTTGACAGAGAGGATAATACAGAGAGAACTGCAGAGCATGAAACACTTGCAACACGAAAACTCCTGAGTTCGAAACTATACAGTGGCTCCCACAGTATGATTTTTCTCTCTAAGTTTCGTATGAAGTCCCCTTTTTTTGCAAAGCAGTTTTTGTAGTGGGCCTTAGCTGGAGAAAGTACATTTCTAAGTAATCTGAAGGGGAAAAAAGTTTGATTAAAAACTCCACCAATGATTCCACATATATTCACGCCAAATGAGTTGAAAGCCAGAGGTGATTCTGAGAGAAGGCAGTCTGCCTAACATCCGTGATATTAAGAGAGAGGAAGCTAATAATGTGTGGCACTTTATCTAAGACGATACCGCTGACCCACCGCCAACGGCTTTGAACTGCTTTTCCGTCAGATGATGAGATGCCAGGCTCCTGAGAATTCAGGGGTGCATCTCAAAAGCAGCTGCTGGAGTTAAGGCGGTCCAGGCCAGTGGCACAGTACAGGCCACTCACAGCACCTGTGAGGGGGGCTGGCAGGTCTGAGGACAGAGCAAACACTGGAGTCTTGGTCTCAGCGTCCTGGGCAAGGGTATGAAACAAGGACCTTCTTCAATTTTCCCCCCACCCCAACCATCCCCCTTCCGTGACCCATCAGAGCTTCTGTAGCCATGACTCCTGTTCCAGCCGTTACTCCTCTGTTGTTCCAAAGCAAGGACTTCTCTGAATGCCCCCCTCTCCTCCCCCAGGCGTTCAGGAACCTCCCATCCACTGGTGGGATATCTGGCACCCACTGCTTGATCTGTGTCTGGCCCTCATCTTCCACCCAGCTTCAGGCCTGAGAGGGAGCGCAGGCTGGAGGAGATGCTGGGAGGACAGGTGCCTGGGGAAGACTTGCACTCTGGGGTCTGCCCTGAGCCAGCCAGCGCCCAGGCCAGGTGTGGGATCCGGGCTCCCTCTCAGTCTGGAGGCGGCTCATGGCTGGTGGAAGAGGCCCATGAGTCAACAGCTATAATCCAATTAAGTGCGGGTACCCACAAAATGCAAGGGGGCCCAGAAACGAGGCTAAGTGGCTCTGAGTGGATGAGCTGGGGAAAGCTGTAGAGTTAGCACCTGAGCTGGATCATGTCATTACTACTCATGGGGCACTGCTGCTAACTGCTTCCACATATTATTTTCAATTAGATGCTAACATTCCCCCCTTGCAGATGAGGAAACTGGGGCTCAGAGAAGTGAACTACTTTGTTCAAGGTTACAAAGGGAGGAAGAGTGAGCTGGGATCTGACCCCACACCGCGGGTTCTCCAGCTGTCTCCCAAGACCTGTGAACCAGATGACAACAGCGTGGACCTGTGAGCACACACTTGGGGGTACTTCACAGCCTGGATTCCCAGGTCCCCAACAGCATAATGTTTAAGAGGAACTGCAAACCCCTCAAAACTAAATTCAGTTCACTTTAATTTTGGAAGCAAGAGTGAACAGATGCCCTGCAGCCCCTTTCCCTAGGAGAGGGATGGAGAACCAGTAAAGCACCATCCCTTCTCTCCACTGAGAGAAACCGGGAATCACTGTAGAACCAAATGCAGCTCTGCTTCTCCAAGAGTGAATAGTGTTGGTTGTAACTCTAGAAGTCCATAAGCAAAGGCAAGAGAAGAAAACCCTGAGCTTGAGGCCCTTAACCAAGGGGATGTACATCCACTCAGGAGAAGATTAAAACCATTCAAAGTACAAATTGGGTTTCACAACAAGCATCCTACCCCTATTTTATTGAAATAATGGAACTAAAATGTTAAAGGAACAGATACAGGGAGAAGAAAATGCAAGCCGTTCCAGTTTAAGGAATCTCTGCTTCATAAATGTCCACCTCACTGGAGTTAGTCTGTCATTTCCAGTTTATAAAAATACTTATGCTTGGATTAAAAGGTTCCTAAAAGGTCATTCTGCAAATAAAACCAGACTCAAGAGATGGTTTTTAAAAATATTTTGATGCAGAAAACCTCACACCTCTCAATGTGTCATTGAATGATGCAAAAGGTAAGCGGTATTGTTAAAAACCCCATTAAAAGGTTTTTTTTTTAAAGAAAAAAAACCTGGTTTAATTAAAAAATAGTAGAACACTATAAAATGCTGACCTCTCCCTCTGCTCCTCTGCCTCCACTTCCTAAGGTGAGCTTCTGGCCTCTGTTTGGAACACCCCTACCCTTTACCACCTCCCAGAACTCAACTGGTCATGACTCACTGTTTCCCCTCATCCCACATCATTAGCCCTGGGGATGGCACTGTGGGGTGAAAAACCCCAGGCGTTGCTGCCCACCCGGCTGCCAAGCACCTCTCACAGGCTGGCCCTTCCTCCTCTGTGTCTGAGACCAACATGCTTGTTCCTAGCATTCCTGGCCTTCAACCTGATACACAGATGGTGTTTAATAAGTGCTCCCTGAATAAATGATGCAGGCACCTGGCCAGGAGCCTCTTGCTTCCTCCCTTTCCTTGGAGCTCTTCTCTCCACCTGGACTGCCCTCTCCCCTCAGTTTATCTGTACCACCTTCTCCAATGTCCCATAAACGAACAGCACCATCATCCAGGCAGCTGTGTGGGAGGGATTCTGGGCCCCTCTCTTTTCCTCCCACCACCCTCCTCTCAATCCGTCCGTCACCGAGTCCTGTACGCTCCATGTTCTAGATCCCTCTCTGATCTCCTTTCTTCTCCATCACCCTGTAATGCCTGGCCCCAGCCTTCCTTGCGTCCATGGGGCCACCACACGCTCCCCAGCTCCGCACTCCCCTGTCCAGCCCTTCCTTAATACACACTGAGCCCGTCCCTCCCCTCCATCCTCAGGATGGAGCCCAAGCTTGCTGACAAGGCAGAGGGGTGGTCCCTATGACGTGGCCCCGGCTCCTAGCAGGCAGCTCTCAGCCCCACGCCAGCTGCCGCAGAAGCCCTCTTACCCTCGTTTCTGGCTGGTAAAGCAGGAACAAATGGCCAAAGCAGGGAATCATTCCCAGAAAGTCTAGGTGAACTTTAGCTTTAAAGTAAACCTATACAAGGGAGCGGTCTGATGCAGGGCCAAGGCTTTGTTTTGGGAGCAGGGCTTGGAGCTTTCACAAACCCCATCCAGCCCCCTTCCCCACGCCAGCTCCCTTTAGGGGGAGAGTGCACCTAAGGACGCACCAGAAGAACCTGAGGGGAAGGATCTGTCTTGATTCTTCTGATCTGCACCCCATCCCCACCTCCACCCGGCTTTTATAGTCCAGTTCTTTCACCAACACCTGGGGGGCGAGGGGAGGCGAGCCACTCTATTTTGAGTCTTTTCAAAGCATTCAATTCATTCCTCCAAAAAAGCCTACTCTTTCCTTTTATACTCATAATCCATCAGTTTATGTAACATTTAATAACATTATGTGATTCATTACAAGTACAATGGGCACCAACACATTTGGAAACAAACGCAACTGACTGGTAAGTGCCGCAAGCACACGGTGGGGCAGGAGAAGGCAGGCAGCGGGCTCGGCCAGGCCTGCGGGGTGTTGGCGTGGCCTGCCTCCCCCACTGGATTATGCACCCCAGACCAGAAGAGCCTGGCTCCACTCACTGTGTGGAGGATCTCTGTGTCTGACGCAGGACTGGAACATAATCTGGGCTTAGGAAATGCTGGCTGAAGGGAGAAACGAGGCTCCCCACAGACCAGCCCTACCCCAACTCCAGAACCTCCTCTAGCAAATCCAGGCAGCCCCTCCCCTCCCTACTTGGACTCACTCACTGCCAGAGTCACGTAGTGGACAACACGTTCTAACTCAGACCCAGGGAGGGACTGCATCTCAGAGCCGGATGCAGATACGAGGGACCAGAGATCCTGGCTAGTGCAGATGCATGGTCCACGGGTCAGGAAGATTGAGACAAGCTAAGGGATGCGGCTGGAGCACGTGGTGCCTCCTACCTCCCTGCCTAGACTCCTCTCCTCTCTCGTCCCTGGGTCCCAGCAGCTGGGAGAGCACACAGCACCTACAGAGTCCTGAGACGGCACAGCCCCGGGCCGAGGATGGCTCCGGAACATCCCCACCCTAACGGGAGTGTCTTACAGGTGACACCCTTTGGGCAGTAATCACACCTTCCTCCCTTCTTCCCCATGGCTTGGGGCATGAGAGGTAACTGATTAGCGGGAAAGCGAGCCTCCAGCAAGTTAACCTGCAGATAAAAAGAAAATCAACTTCAAACCAGGGGGCTGATTTAAACGTAAACGTTGTACCACTACTGCCCATGAGCCTGGAACAAGCTGAGAATAAGCGCAGTGATGAGAAAGCCAACCACTGGCGGACGTGTCCACTCAGCGGCAGGCAGAGAGAGAGCTGGACTCTGGGTTACAGAGGAAGGGCATAAATAGAGATAAACTTGATTCTGGGCTCAGAAACTGTTCATTAATAAGACTGACCTCCTTTTCACGCTGAGAGCATTTGTGTGCCCTTCCATACTTCCAATAAAATCACAAAGATAAGATGCCAAGCTGTAAGCACGTTGCTGTACTGATTATGATACAGAGGCAGGTAAAACTGAAGACAGAAGCAAAACCATGATGTCTCTCAGGCCAATTTTGCTTTTGACTTGAAAACTGGGCAGGCCTATCTCATGATCCACTCGTTGGTTCATCACAAAAATGAACGTGGACACCAAAGATACAAATCTCCCAGCTGGCTGTAGAATGCATCATGGATTTATTTGATCAATGGGATCTCTATGTTTTAAAGACAAACTTAAAATTGTTTCAAACTCCTTCACTGCCATTAATAATCCCTTCATTTAGCAAACATCAATCAGCATCTACTATGTGTCAGGAAGTATGCCAGGAACCAGGGAGACAGAAGGGTAAGCCACATTCCTGCCTACAGGGCTCTCCTGACTGTGCTGGTGGGGGGCAGACAGGCTACCTGATGTTCACAACACATATTGGAACTGGCATAAATGGAAACAGAGGAAGCCTGAGGGCACCGAAGAGGGCTCCCAGCCCAGCCAGGCTGAGAGTGTGCAAAAGGGGTACAGAAGGGTTCCAAGAGGAAGTAGCAGGTGTTTGAGGTCTTGAAGGATGAATAGGAATTAGGCAGGAGGCGAGTTGGGAAAAGAGTGTTTGCAAACCTGGGGAAGCGGGAGGCCATGGGGCATGTCAGGTTCAGGGATGCAAGAGGGTCAACAGAGTAGCTAAGGTTGGTGGAGGGGTATGGGGTGGTGACGGGAGGCGGGAGACGACAGCGTTCTCCAGGGCCTGTGTTCTATGTTGGCAAGATTGAACTTGATCATGATGGTGGTGGCTGGTGAGCCTCTGCATGGTTACACAGGGGATGATCAATCCGAAAGTGATCAGCTGAGGGTCTCCTGACCGGCAAAGCAGCCTCCAGGGACACCTTCCTTTATTCACCACTCCTGAGGCAACAGCAACTTACAAGCGTCGTTAGCAGACAGATCTCCAACGAGCAAGTCAGCCTGCTTTCCCTTCCATAATCCCTCTCTCTGAGGCCACAGCTACTTTCAATTGCATTCTAACTTCGAGAAGCGATAAGCATCTCGATCATGATAAGCAAGATCGTTTCCGTTTGCAAGTTTTTGATCATCAGCCTGGCACCGTAGCTGTAAATGACCCATTTTCTATATTTTTACTTCTCTAGATGAAGAAGGACAAGAAGCGCTTTTAAATTACGAATGTGCCCGAGCCACAAAGGCAGGGAATAATTAAGCATCTTTTGCCAATAGAAATAATTAAGCATCTTTTGCCAATAGAAATATAAAAGCAAGGGTTTGAAAAATGAAATGCAAGCTCGTGGGCCGTGTCAGATGACCCACGGGGCCCCAGACTCCCCCTCCACCCAGGCCCCAGGCTCTCTGGACATCGCTCTGGACATCTCACAGGTGCACCTGCTCACCATAATCAGTTTACCTAAAACCAGGAAGAGCTGGGCTGGCAGCAGAACTGCTGCTATGAGAGCTCTTAAAACGGCTCCCTGAAAACCAGCTGCTTTAGGTAGCAGGTAGGCCCCTTGCACTTTTAGGCACTAACTCCTGCATTTTCTGCTTCTAGGAGGGATTTTTAAAGATGGGTCTGTCACTAACTCAGATGCATCCAAGCAACTGAAACATTTGGTCAAATCCTGATTGGAATGCCGCAGGGAAGCAGCCACACTCATTGGTGTTGCGAACGCCTCTCCCAAAGGAGAGCCAGCCAGAGAAATGTCTGGTGGTCTTCCTGTCCCGGTGAGGGCTGGAATGTGGGTGAGGAAGAGCCTTGGGAAAGGATGGGAGGCGAGGAATTCAGCTCACTAAGTGAAGTGGAGAGGACGCTAGCGTGAAGAGTCGCATGCCTATTGGCAGCTTAATGTCCCATTTAACTGGCATGTAACGTTAATTGACAGAGTAGTATGTAAATGAAAACACGACTGTGGCTTTGTGGCTTTAAAAGGTGCTGTTGGCACTTTTGTTTTGAAAGCCCAGCTCTGATGAGCTACACAGTTTCATTATTGGGATGACTTACTCATCAAGAAACCACGCCAACCACCAAATTCCTAACATCTTCCACGTGGGACTGTGCTCAGTCCTGGGGACCAGGGTACAGAGGACCCAGTCCCTACTCTCGAGCGGGGGTCAGACATGGAATAAACGACAAGCAGCTTCTTAAATGTTCAAAACGCCATGCGTGGTCAAAGCAAAAGCTCGTATCATCAAAGCTGGGGAAGTTCTAAATGCTGCCCTCTTCACATTTTCAACCCTTGTGGATGACAATAATAAATCACAGTCATACTAAATCAATAGTCAGTAGGAACAGTGACAACGGCTAAAAGTTATTCAGTGTACTGTGTACCAGGCACTTTTTAGGTCTAACTCATATTTCGACAGCACCTATACCAAGCCTGTTATTACCCTGTCTTTTGCGTTATCTTTAATCTTTGCAAACACGATGCAGAGAGGTACATATTATCATCTTGTTTCTGATGGTCCTTTGAACTCGGGGCTCATCCAAAGATGAGGTACCAGGAAACGTGGAGCAAGGACGAGCTCCCGTCTGATCACAAAGGCTGGGTCACTTCACTCCCCACTGCCTTGAAGGCGCAGAAACCAAGAGGGGCCCCAGACTCCCCCTCCACCCAGGCCCCAGGCTCTTTGGTATTCAAGATGGGCTCATTCATTCTTGCAGGAAACACTAGATGTAATAAGCATATTAACCATCTTTTAGACGTCAGTCACAAATCCTTCCCTCGAGAGTAAATTGTCCTCCATCCTGCGTATCTCAAGATCCTTGCACAAGTAAGGAGAGGTGAGAGCAGGTTAACACGCACACTCTACCCTCAACAGCAATGGCAAGGGGGCCTCTCTTCAAAGTTCAGCAGAGTGTGTGTGTGTGTGTGTGTGTGTGTGTGTGTGTGTGTGTGTGTGTGTGTGTGTCGCAAGGGGTGTCATGGAGGGGTTTGATGGAGGGTGGGTCTATGGGCTGTCTCATGGGGAAGCATGCAGTGGATGTGGGGAGGTCAAGGGCAGGTGACAGGGGCTGGGCTGTGCTGCGTGTGGTGGAAACCACAATGTGGGGGACATCTCACGTGGGGTGTGCCGTGGGGTGTATCATGGGGGGTGGGCCCCCTGGGTGTGCTCTGGAGGCTTTGCTGTTGGGGGCTGACACGGAGGGTGCTGCAGCTTTGCAGCTGGGATGTGCCAACTAAAGAATGTCGCTCGCCACCTGGTTCTACGAGAATGAAGTCCTTAGCCACCATAGTGGCTGACCTTCGGCACACCCGGGGAGGAGTTCAGGGTGGAGATCAGGAATAAGGCAGAACAGGCCTTCAGAGAGTTAGATATCCGCAGGAGAAATTTTTATGAACCCCTGCTGGGCTACACTCCGCAGGCCTACAAGCACTGGGCTTGCTCAGCCACAAGACCAAGGAAGAGCCCGGAGTCGGTGACAGAGACCTCAATGATTCAAAGGATGGGGGAGCAGAGACCTGGAGTGACACCGCACCTGCGGGCAGGCCGTGGAGGCCGTCTTTGCTCCTGGGGGCCGGGGGAGGTTGCCAGTTATAGGGGGAGGTACTTCAGGTGGGCTCATCAGTTACCAGGGAAACCAGCAGAGGGGCACGCCCCTCACCACCCCTTTGGATGAGAACAGTCACTAGCTGGGGCGGGGACCAGTAGGTAGGAAGGTCAGTCGTGTGCATAGGGTGTAGGTGAAGCAGGCACTAGTCGAGCAGGGAATGTCTGGAGAGCAAGAGAACAGCCATCTTGAGTGGCCTGACCATACCACCCCAATTCTCGCATCTTTCCATACATAGAAAGGCACTAAAACCATTAACTAAGGTGCTGGATACTCGTGACTAGCAGCAACCTTCCCCTGAGATGTGTGCTTGATTACACCTACCTTTCACCAAGATCACATATATGCTGACCTCCTCCCTTACCTCTTTGGAACAGATCCTCAGAGCTCCTGAGAGGCTGTTCCCCCGGGCTACGGTCCTCGGTAGGACACTGAGCAAACTCAACTCACAGCTCTTATGTTGTGCGTTTTGTTCTAAGCTGGCAGATGTCTTGCGGGGTTGTGCTGTGGAGGTAGGTTACCGGTCTGCTGTGGTGTATCACGGGGGTGTGCCGTGGGGGTGCGTGGAGGGCGGGGAGGACCCTGCAGTCCAGAGAGGTGCCTCAGGTCCCCGTCACAGCCGTGGGGGACCCCGGACAGCCCGCGACTACCAGGCCTGAAAAGGCTGCTTGCTCTTGGCCACTGCACCTGCCTGATACCCGTGACGGGAAGCTCATGCCTCAGCACCCTCACTCTCCCCCAGGGAGACACTGGGGTGGCATGTTCTGGAATTCTGCCGGCTGGAGGGGCCTGGGAGGCCCCTCTCTTCCTCAGCCACTCACACCTGCCTTTCTGTGACAGGGTCCAGGTGGTCTTTGCGGGTCACATCTGACATCGCCTCTGCACAGCCCCTCCCAGGGGATACCCAGGACACAGCGTAGGTGAAGGGAGGCAGTGCCCTTGGCTTTCTCCTCTTGCAGGGGGCCCAGCACAGGGAGCCACAGGCTTCTCTCCCAGAGCAGCAGCCTCTTTCAAGGTCCCCGCACGCCCACACCTGGCTCACCCCTCTGACCCTCCGGCTCATCTTCCGAGAGAGCTGCTGGAGTGGCAGATGCCGGAGAGCTCAGGCATGCGGGGCAAGCACTTGTTTGCTGTTTTGAATGTATATGTCAAATTTTCCTCAATCTTTAATAGGAAAGATTTTCAAACACCCTGCCAAGTTGAAAGAATTTAAAAATGAACACCTGGCTATCCCCCACCTAGGCTCTACCATTCCTATTTTATTATGTTTGTTGTGTAATATACCTATCCCTCCATCCATTCGTCAATCCAGCTTATTTTTTGGATGCCTTTCATAGTAAGCTGCAGACAGCAATACCCTTCTCCCTGAACACTTTGGCAAGCATATCACTGACTGGAGTTCTGTATTGGTTTAGCATTCTTTTCCCCATTTTCTGAACATAGAGTGAAATGCACAAATCTTGAGGGAGCCCTTCAGCGAATTTTGACAAATGCATGCACCCATGCAACTCCAACCCCTATCAAGACACAGAACATCCTATTGCCCCAGAAAGTCCTCTCACGCCCCTTCCCGCTCAATCTCCCAGTCCCCCTCCCCACAAGCAACCACTGTTCTAAATTACAGTGTACAGTCTCTGTGTCTGGCTTCCCAGGGGGTGTGTCCATCAGTAGTTCCTCCTTTTCATCGGCACGTAGTATTCCATTCTCTGGCTGTACCACAGTTTATCTAGATAATTTTCCCATTGGTGAATCCCTTTCTTAAAAGTAAAGATTATTGCCTCATCAAGGTTGTTCTGTAATGAAGTCACGCTTGCATTCTAACCTGTCCCTCTTGTGGGGAGAAGACCAGGTGTGCTCAGACTTAGCGTAGCCCTGCCTGACCCATGGGAGGGGACGAAGGGCAGAAATAGTGTATTCCGTCACCTTTGTGAAAAAAGAGTGAAAATCACAGTTCTAGAGTAGAGACACTCAAAGTGTGATGGGATGCAAGATGATTCTAGGCCAGAACTTTAATATGTTTATTGTTACAAGTATGTCCTATAGCTGGCCTGTGAAACTAGTTTTCCTACATGAAAGGGATATATAGTTTGCTTTTTGGTGGGGTTTTTTTGGCTTCACCTCTCAGCATGTGGGATCTTAGTTCCCCGACCAGGGATCGAACCCGTGCCCCCTGCATTGGAAGCTCGGGGTCTTCACCACTGGACGGCCAGGGAAATCCCTAGTTTGCTTTCAAAATAAGTTTATTTACATAAAAAGTTTAAAGAAATATTGAACAAATACACAGGGAGTAAAGATAGGGAAAAAAATCATGAGAATTGTATGCAGATGACTGTGGTGTTGGGAAACATTGCCTAGAGCAGCAGTCATCAACCCTGGATGAACATTCAAATCACCTGGAGCTTTAAACTCACCCATGCCTGGGTCCTACCTCCAGAGCCTCTCATACAATTGGCCAAGGTGTATCCGGGCGTCAGTAGGTTTAAAAAGCTCCCCAGGTGATTCTAATGTGCAGCTGGGATGACGAGAATGGTTTGGAAAGCCACGGTCTCCAAGTGTGGCTCCTGGGCTGGCACATATCACACCACCTGGGCACTTCTTCGGCATGCAAATTCCTAGCCGCCACTCCAGAACTACTGAATCAGAAACTGGGGATGGGGCCCAGCAATCTGGGGCTTCACAAGCCCTCCGGGTGGGCCTGATGCAGCTCAAGTTTGAGAACCACTTCTCAAGGGGCATGGGCAACAAACCCTAAAGGCAGCCTTCATGGTACCAATTGGGCCAAGGTCAGCTGGTTCTGCCTGAGCCAGCCCCTGGGAAGCCCTTCTCCTGCCTGGGACAGAGAGGGTAGGTGGAGACCAGGTGGTGAGAATTACCAAGGTGATGACAACCTGGTGTCCACCGTGTCTCAACCTCAATTAATTCACAAACCAGTTAATCAGTCCTCAGAAAATCCACTGTTGACTACAATTTTATTTTCACCGTGATTTTTGATTATCACTGACCTCCTTCCACTCCATTACCCTTGTTAATGGAGAATTGACCATGCAGTTAAAATGAATGTTTCCTCTACTAACAGAGCTGTACCAGATTCATCTCAGAGTCCCTCACAGCCCAGAAAATGTGATGAGTCTATGGATATATCGATCTGATACAATTCATTTCACCCAGAGTATATGAAATTACCACTCAGAGGTCACCTATTATGTGTTCCTATGTCCAAAGGCTTATAGGGAAGAAATAGAGTGGTAGTGGAAGAATAACACGGTATTTAGAGAGCTAAACCAGTACTTGGCCGACTCTGGCCTCTTGGCTGGCAGTAACGCCTGTATTAAAAGATGCCCAACACAGTCCTACAGATTTGTCAAAGTCCTTGGAAATATTGAGAAGATAAGAACAAACACTCTGAGGGCTGCTTTTCTTCACTGGCTGGCTTTTTTTTTTTTTTTTTTTTCACGCGGGCCTCTCACTGCTGTGGCCTCTCCTGTTGCGGAGCACAGGCTCCGGACGCGCAGGCTCAGCGGCCATGGCTCACGGGCACAGCCGCTCCGTGGCATGTGGGATCTTCCCGGACCGGGGCACGAACCCGCATCCCCTGCATCGGCAGGCGGACGCTCAACCACTGTGCCACCAGGGAAGCCCCGGCTGGCTATTTTGATAAGGAAAAATGCAAAGAAAAAGGAGGCTAACAGGAGCTCACGGAATCTGATTATCTCTTCCAATGCTAAGTCTGAAAAATGAACTCTCATGTACAGCTCAAAAGATTACAGAATCTGCCAAAGAAAATGTGCTGGGGGACCGGCAGCGACAAGTGGAATTTGTCTTAAGTGTACGTACCATGAGAAGATGTTGGACAAAACACCATGATCCTTTTCTCTTAGCCTAACACAGCAAAGGCGGAATGCCACCACGAAAGACAAATCAGGCAGCCTTGGGAAGGACGGTCGAACACTGCAGGGACTCTCTCTGTGATCAGGCATCAAAAAAGACTAGGCCAGCTGTCTCATAGTTACCTGACTCTGGACTGACTACAAACAGCTCTAGGACAGCAACCACAACTGGGAGAGCCAGAATCTGGTCCCACTAAGTGACTCCCCCTAGGAGCCCGCCCCTCCAAGGGCTGCCCCACCCACGCCCTGCACCCCTCTGCCTCTGCTCCCGAGCTCCGCCCACCACTGCCAGCATTTATTTGTGGGTCTCCAGAGTGCAGAGCTGTGTCTAATTCAGACCAAGACAAAGTACATCCTGAGGCCTCAGCAAATGACTTAAAGAACAAACAAACAACTATTTATTATAAAAAATTACATCATACAGAAAAGTAGAGGAAATAGTGTAATGGACTGCAACACAGCCATCTCCAAATGCTCATTAACGTGTTTCCAAGTTTACTTCACCTTTTTTCTGCTGGAAGTATAAGTACGCACATTATAAACACCATGACATTTCACCTCTGAATACTCCGAAAATAAAGGACACTTTCTAAAGCAAGGCCACTTTCTTACTTATTCATAATACCATGATCACACTTGACAAAATTAACAACAATTAACAAAAATTCCTCAATATCATATAAGACAGGTCCAAATGTCAGCGTATATCTTTTGAGGAAATAAAATATCAATACAGTTTGGGCAACCCCAGGAGAGACAGAGCAGATGTGAATGCCCCTGCAAGGTCCCCAGGAGGCAAATGTGCTCACCTCTGTCCCACCTGGGGGCTCCATCATTCCCAGAGGTGCGAGAAGGTGGAGGGGCATTCCCTCAAGTGGGGTCCCCTTCTGGAGATTTGGGGGACCTCGCCCCGACAGTGCCACCACATCCAAACAGAGCGCTCCCAGGCCCCTCCAGTCAGCCGTCTCCCACTCGGTGACCAGTCTTGTCCAGGAGGCTGGATCTGATCAGACGAACCCACCTGTAGGCCCAGCTCTGCCAGCGACAAGCTTGCCTTGAGCAGGCCGCTTGAGCTCTGGGAGCCTCCGTGTGCTCCTCTGTAATGTGGGAGATAAGGCCTGCCTCAGAGGGCAGTCATGAAGATTGAAGGAGACAGTGACACAGGCTCTGTCGTGGAGCACCTAGCACACGGCCTGGGCAGTAACGAGCTCACTGAAGTTCTGCTGCTGCCACTGGGGGTGGCAGTGATCCCCTTTAAGGCCGTAAGGGCGGCTGAAGGCATGAGGCTGAGCGAGGGCCAGGCAGAGAGAGGCCCGCACCCTGCAGATCTCTAAGGTAGGGCTTGCCTGATGCAAGAGGTCCTAGGGCGGGCCCTTCCCAGCTCCCATGTCCTCCATGCAGGACGGTGCTGCCAGATGGAAGTGCTGACGAGTAGGGGGAGAAAGGCCGTTGGACCATCAGAGCAGAAGCGTTCCCTGCACGGGGCCTCTGGCCGCCCACCTGGGCCATCTGGTATCTCCTACTGGCCTGCCGCTAGCCCTGAACCTCACCTCAAGGCACCAACCCTGGTTCTTCAAAACCACCTGCCATCAGCTCCTCCTTCTTTACTCTGTGTTAATGACAACCACTGTCCACCACCACCGCTGCCCACCATCAACACTACTGTTTATTAAGCATCTGCTACATTCCAGGAGTTTGCTGTGTAATTTTTGGACAATATCTCCCTGACTCCACACTCCAATCTTTCAAGAAAGACATGATTACCCTCCTTTACTCAGTGACTTAAAACAATATACATTTTATTATCTCACACTTCTGGAGGTCAAAAGTCCAAAAGAGGTCTCACTCGATTAAAACCAAGGTGTCGAAGGGCTGCATTCCTTTCTGGAGGCTCTAAGGGAGAATCCATTTCTTGCCTTTTCCAGCTTCCAGAGGCCGCCCTATTCCTTGGCTCGTGTCCCGTTCCATCTTCCCAGCCAGCGGTGGCCAGCCCAGTCTTTCTCACACTGTATCACTCTGACCGCCTCTCCAGCCTTCCTCTTTCATTTGTAAGGACTCTTGTGATTACATCGAGCCCATCTGGATGATCCAAGATAATTTTAGAGTCAGCTGATTAGCAACCTTAATTTTGTCTGCAACCTTAACTCCCTCACGCCATGTAACCAAACCTATTCACAGGTTCCAGGGATTGGGATGTGGGCCATTATTCTGTCCACCAGAGAGAGACTGAAACTCAGAGAGGTAATGGGGCTTACTCAAGGTCACATAGCTATTAAGTGGTACCAGACTCAGATGTCAGATTACGGGGACTCCAATCTAGCTCTGCTCCTGCTACTTCGCTTTGTGACCTTGGGCAAGTCACTCAACCCTTCTGGCCTCAGTTTCCTCACTTACAAAATGAAAAGGCTATCTAAGCACTCTAAAGTATCTCCTAGCAGCCAATCTGTGACGGTCTGAGGATCTTGACCTTCTCCTAATAACACATGTGAGAAAGCCCAGGACCCCATGAAACTCACCTCATCTTGTCCACACTAACTGAGGCTCCAGTACTGACCGTTAGAGGGAGCCAGCATCGACTTCCTTCTTTCCCCTACCTGGAATATTCCAAGCCTTTTGTCCTGGGAACCATGGAGATATGGACTTACGGACACCTGACTGCCTTACCCCCATGCCCCTCCCAGCACACCACACAAATCTTAAGTCAACTATTATGTGTTTTCCTCCCAATCCCCAGCTTAGAGGAGAGTAAGGATTAAGGTTTCTTTACACAATGAAAAGAAAATGAGAGAGTGAGAAAATCAGACAGTAAACATACAGGGATACGCAGGCTTTTTTGTTGAGAGTTCCCAAAGCAAGGCAGAAAAAAGCTCCTCTTCTGTTCCTTTTTATAATGCAATTTTTAAAAAAGCACTTTTTATTACAGAAAATTTCAAACACATACAAAAATAGAGAGATGAGCACAGAATTTGTTTTAACTCACTCCCAGGCCTACCACCTCCAATTCAGGTACTTCTCACGGTCTGAAATTTGAACTTTGAATCACCATCTGCAGTGGGTCACTCCATGTGTTGGTCCTGCGTCCCTTTGTTTTGGAAACTGCTCTGCTACCACTCCTTATGATTCTGGAAGGTCTGTCAATCAAGATGGCCAGAAAACTTTAACTATAGGACAAATCAGAGCCCCTTTTCAATATGAACACTGGACAAAAGAGTATCTTCTTCTGAAATCAGGAGCTGTAAACTCCACATAAGCCTGGAGCTGCCATTCTCCCTACCTCAGAGAGTGAAGCCAACACAGTGGTGTTCACAGTGGAACTGCTGAAAGATAGAGAAGGTGTACTTCCTGGTGCCATGATCTGAGCACCTGGATCCAGCTGTGCCTGATACCCCGAAACTTTTTTATTCTAATAGCCATATTCCTAGTTTTGCTTGACTTAGTTTGAGTGAGGTTTCCATTCCTTGTAACAGAATCTTGAACATCCCCAGAAAGCCTTCTTTAAAACAACTAGCATAACTGTCCATTTTTCCTGTGGGAGTTAGAGATTAGCCTCCTTAATTTAACAAAAACAATCTATATTCCTTAGGGAATACATTTCCTAGCAGAGTAAAAATATGTGATTTAAGGATACTTCCTCAAGCAGGAAAGGACAAGCTGTCAGAGAGTGGTCCTGGGTTGAACAGGGAGACTGCACAAAAACTGGGCTTTGGGCCCACGCCTCCTGGGGTACAGCCATGAAGCTAGGCAGGATAGGGTGGGACCAGGTTCCAGTTTCAGGGACTGAGGGAGGACCCACTTAGGCCTCAGATGGTACCTGTCACTAAGAGATAAAGCTCCAAATGAAATTAGAGGAGGTGGATCACAGGCCACCCAGAAACCTGTACTCAGTCACCTTTCCCTACTCTTCCTTCTTCCCCCTCCTCGCCACAGGCCTCCTCTGCACACTGTGGACACAGAGCTCCCCGTGCCAGGCAGTGTGGAAATGAGCTACAACGGACAGCCCATGACCCGTGGGAGCCCACAGTCCAGTGAGAGGAGGCAGGTAAGGGCACGATGGAAGGAGCTGCAAGGCATTATGAGAAGAGGATACACATAACAGGCTGGGGCCCTTGAGGAAGATTTCCTAGTTTATTGTCTCGCATGAAGGATGGCATACGTATGTTATGCACTGCAGCAGCATCTGTCATAGAGAAAGACTGCAAACAGCCCGGGGCCCACCCACAGAGAGCCGGTTAAGTAAACTGGGGTAAAGCCGCTCAGTGGAATACTGCGCATGTGTGAGGGAGGGAGATGGAGAGGAAGGGAGAGAGGGAAGGACAGAATGCTTTATGTACCGATATGGAAATCTCTCCCAGACATATTGTTAAGCAAAAAAGAAAAAGCAAAATGCAAAATGGTGAGTATAGAATACTGTGTTTTGTATAAGGGTGAAATATGAAAAAGACCTATAAACTCGCAAAGAATTATAAAGAAACAGAACAGTGGTTGTCTATGGGGAGGTAAGGGTATGGGATATGGGATGAGAAAGACCATTTTCATTGAATACATTTACATTTTTTTTAACTTTCCAATCATGTAAATATGTTACCTATTCCAAAAACATTTTAAATAAACGGTAAAGCTTCTGTGGCATTCAGGGTAGTTCTCAAAGGGATAGTTAGACATGTTTGGGGACTGTGGCTTAGGTGCATTTCCAACACAGCTACAACGTGACGCTGACGTGCCTTCTGTTGAGAAGCAGGTCTACGTCCTGTCCCTCTGTAGCTGGGCAGGCAGGTAAATATGGCAGAAATGACACTCTGAGACATCTGAGGGTGTGCCATGAGCGGTGACGGAACTTCCACCTGGTCCTCTTGGGATGCTTGTTCTAAGAACCCAGTTGTCCTGCAGGGAGGAACCGAGGCCAGCAGCCCGGCCCGGCCCAGGTCCCAGCCACTAGGCCCTGAGTGAGGGGGGGCACTGAGATGGCCAACTAACTGCCACTAGATGAGAGCCCCAGGGTGGGACCTGCTTCCCTGAGTCCAGTCAACCCCCAGAACTGTAGAGACAAGAACCAAATAACCGTTTTCTTTCAATCCCTTAAGTTTTGAGGAGCAGTTCTTGGTTTGTGCCTCTGTCTTACACTTGATTTTCCAAGATGGAAGCTTTCTGACACACTTAGAACAGCTTACCTATAAGCCCAAGGGGGTAGCAGAAACCACCCTGGGGGCAACTATTTAGTTGGCCCTATGAAAGTAGGAATAGTCCAAACAAATGAAACATATCACTCTGGATGACCATGGGGACCATTCAGCAGGCTGCTGGGTACCAAGGTCTGGGCTCCAGAGAGGGGATGTGATGGAGCTGAGGATGCAGGAGGTGTCTAGGTAAAGGTGGTCATTAAAAACCAGGGTGGGGAATGAAATCCTCCAGGTGGAGCGCACAAACAAGAGAAGGAGACCTCTGGGGATGCCCCACTGAAAATGCCAGCAGAGGAAAAGGAGCAGGTAGACGTCAAAGAATCATCATCAGGGAAGAAGGAGGAAAATGCAAGAAAGAAGAGTTCAAGAGCTGGGCGTGGTCAGAGGTGTCAAATGTTACCCCAAAGATACAGAGAAAGCTCTGGAAGATTTGGCAATGCAGAGCTCACTGGTGACCTCGCTACAGGAGAGCAGTCTTCCTGAAGTGGTGGGAAAAAACTCAATGCGTTCCCATCAATATAAATCACTGCAACCAAACTTGATGAGACCAAACAGCAAATAACTTGGGGCTCCCTGCTTTATCCTCTGAGCAACATTAGAGGGGAAAAGGCAGACAGGGAAAAATCAAAATGCATATAATAGAACGAAACAAGGGAGACAAACATTAACAAATTGAGTAGATACCGTCTGCACAACAAAGAGGCGACTGAAAAGCACAAGGTGAGGAAAAACTACCTCTTGAGTCGGTCCTTTTTTTTTTTTTTTTAGAGAGAGACTGTGAAAGATTCCTTTGTTTTGTTGACCATGCACAGTAATGGGAAGGCCAAGTAAAAAGGTGCGGGAGTCCATAGGCTTCATCTAGTCAGCCAGTACTGATGAGCTGGAGTGGCTGCAGGGAACACCTTGTAGAGGAGGATGCAAGCTTGGGTATCAGGGAGTGATGTCTGCTGTGTGCACAGGACACAGGAATAGGGCACTAGCACCAAGCATCCGCCATCCCAGTCTTTATGGAACGCACATTAAACCATGCCTTAAAGGGAAATGGCCTCATTTCTTTAAAATACCGGGATCTTGAATGAATGCCCTTCTCTGCAAATACTAAAATGCCCATGACTCAAAGCGTATGAGATTTAGCCACTAAATCCTATTGAGCTTGCTACATGAACAATTTTAAATCTTCTCTTGGAGTAAGGCCTTCATTTGTAGTGACAAATATGCCAACAGACAATAATAATAAATACATGGAAGTGTTTCTAGAATCTGCAATATGCCCCCAAATTTCTGCCATTATTCCTCCTCCATGCATAGAAAAAAACAGGCATATAAAATGGATTGGGACTCAAACTATAGAGTGAATTAAGTTGAAATGTCAGCACAACCATATTATACTCCTCAATTGTTAACAGATACTTTGATGAAGTGCTTACTAAATCTTTAATTGGAGATGGAGTGTTTCTATATAAAGGCAATGACTACAAAACATTTATCACAGTGTCTAAAGCCATAACTACAGACATTCTCTCCCATCCTCTGGTATCAGTGTCAGTACGGTGAATCCAGCATTAATATTAAAACACGGCACTGGAGACATAATTATGGGTTGATACAAATGAGGTTCAGTGTTTTCTCCCAATGAATTTTTCTTTTAAGGTCATCTTAATGTATTACACTTGAAAAATAACAGAAAAAAAATCAAGCTACAAGAGAGGGGGAAACATTGCCAAAATAAAGATAACTCTTATTATATCCTCAGGCCGTCTTTTAAAGTGTTGGGTCTCAAAGTGCATGGCTGCAGAATACTAGAGTTCTGCCCCTTAAATCAAATATTGGTAGTCTAGCCCAACTCACAGGGAAAAGAGTGGTAATATTCTTCTTATCTAAGGTTTTCTTCCCATGAGTTTTCATAAACTTTGAGGTTGGCTACTCTTAAGGTAGTCTTCAACTGAGTATAAACAGGTCTGATTCAGCACAGAATTATGGATTTGGTTATTTTCAGTTTAGTGCACTGATCACGTTCATGGTGTTTAGGGAAGAATGGCACAGCAGACGCTGTCCGTGCTATGCCCTGAGCTCTCAGGACTCATGGTTTTAGAGCAAGCCAGCGTCTTCTGTGAGTCAGCACATGCATCCCTTTGCCCTGGCGCTTTACCTGGTGACTGGAAGCTGCAGGAAGTCGCAGAGAATTCGCTTCCCCTAAGGAGCCTTGCTCAACCAATGACGGATCACAAGGGTGTGTATATACCCAGCCGCCGATCCCCAGGAGAGGCCAATTCTGGAATGGGTGCTCTACACACTGGCTGCCGGAAACTCCCAGCAGGTTTAAACTCCAGTGGTCCACGCTGGTGACCTGCTCGATGGTGCGCCTCTCTGGCTCATTTCCCTACTTCCTTATTCCCCTTCTTTATTTGGGATTTCCTTCCAAATAAACCACACAGACTCAAATCCTTGTCTCAAATAAGGACACGTGCCATGATTTCCCAACGTATGGCCAGCTGAGTATGAGAACTGCTGCTTTAGGACGTACCATTGGCCAAGTACTAGGCCCCTGCCAGCACTGGGCAGCAGAGGACGGAGGGGGACAGGGCCGACACTGGGAGAGCTGGCATCAAGAATGTAAAACCCAGGCCCTGAGGTACGGGAGTACCAAGGCCTAAGCAGGACAAGAAGCCAGAGTGATGTAGGGCTGCCCCGGGGCCACTGCTGACTTAGGGAGTGAGTGTGTGTTTGGGGCCGGGGGGCAGAGTTTGCTGAAACTTTACCAATGAAGCCCCCAAAGGTTGCAAACCCAAACCCCCCATCCCTACCCCACCACTGGGGACTAGGTGGGGAACAGGGATGAGAGAGACTGGCAGAGGGGTATGAGGCTGCAGGGCAGGGAGGGGCAGTAGCCTCCGCCAACTTATAAGACCCAGAGAATCTAAGTCTACACAGCCAGAGGGAGCACATCTCCTGGCCACTCAGCCAGTGGACCCAGAGGATGTCCCTCGACCAGAGACACCGAGGCAGGGAGCGAAGCCTGGCCTCACAAACTGTTGAGTAAAAGATTTAATCAGGATAAGGCCACAAATGCAGTGACCTTAAAATTGCAAACAGCATAAAGATCATTATTGAACTTGGCTCGCTTTAGAATTAAAAAAAGATTTTACAGGAGTAATAAAACAATATAGAAAGTTTAAAATATAGAAAAAAGTTATCCATTGTCCCACTGTTCAAATGCAATTCTTGTCCCCTTGAGGCAACCCTCACAGACCATTTTCCTGAACACATCTTTCATGTAACAGTATTCTGTTCACTGAGCGGGTAATGACTTTTCTCATTACTAATCTTCCTATTTTTAAATATTCAACCAACCTGGTGTTCTGTAACTTGACTACCCTCCTATACTGGATATTCAAGTCACTTCTAAGTTTTCACCATTATAAATAATGACGCATCTTCATACAGTGGCATTTTCCAATGTTCAGATTATTTTCTTAAGACAGAATTCCAGAAGCAAAAGGTAGCAATTCAGTGACATCTGAAACAGGAAGCCCCCGTACTTTCATCATCTACAGGCCTTGGATTAGTCATAAAATACAAACTGGGTAACAGAAACTGGCATCCTCTTTCTCACACACACAAAAATATGAAGACGAGGTTGACCAATAGCATCATAAAAGTTACACAGAAGTGGTGCTGGGAAAACTGGACAGTTACAGGTAAAAGAATGAAATTAGAACACTCCCTAACACCATACACAAAAATAAACTCAAAATGGATTAGAGACCTAAATGTAAGACCGGACACTATAAAACTGTTAGAGGAAAACATAGGAAGAACACCCTTTCACATAAATCATAGCAAGATCTTTTTCGACCCACCTCCTAGAGTAATGGAAATAAAGACAAAAATAAACAAATGGGACCTAATGAAACTTAAAAACTTTCGCACAGCAAAGGAAACTATAAGCAAGACGAAGAGACAACCCTTAGAATGGGAGAAAATATTTGCAAACGAATCAACAGACAAAGGATTAATCTCCAAAATATATAAACAGCTCATGCAGCTCAATATTAAAAAAAAAAAACCCAATCCAAAAATGGGCAGAAGACCTAAATAGACATTTCTCCAAAGAAGACATACAGATGGCCAAGAAGCACATGAAAAGCTGCTCAACATCACTAATTACTAGAGAAATGCAAATCAAAACTACGAGGTATCACCTCACACCGGTCAGAATGGCCACCATCAAAATATCTACAAACAACAAATGCTGGAGAGGGTGTGGAGAAAAGGGAATCCTCTTGGACTGTTGGTGGGAATGTAAATTGATACAGCCACTATGGAGAACAGTATGGAGGTTCCTTAAAAAACTAAAAATAGAGCTACCATATGACCCAGCAATCCCACTGCTGGGAATACACCCAGAGGAAACCGTAACTCAAAAAGACACATGCACCCTAATGTTCTCTGCAGCACTATTTACAATAGTCAGGACATGGAAGCAACCTAAGTGTCCATCGACAGACAAATGGATAAAGCAATGTGGTAATATATACAATGGAATATTACTCAACCATAAAAAGGAACGAAATTGGGTCATTTGTAGAGACGTGAATGGACCTAGAGAGTGTCATACAGAGTGAAGTCAGAAAGAGAAAAACAAATATCATATATTAACGCATATATGTGGAATCTAGAAAAATGGTACAGATGAACCGGTTTGCGAGGCAGAGATAGAGACACAGATATAGAGAATAAACGTATGGACACCAAGGAGGGAAAGCGGGGAGGGGTGGTGGTGGGATGGATTGGGAGATTGGGATTGACATGTATACACTCATATGTATAAAACAGATAACTAATGAGAACCTGCTGTATTAAAAAGAATTAAATTAAATTTTAAAAAGTGTTACACAGAAGAAGGCCCGACGGGAGAATTAAAAAGCAAAGCAGTCTTTGATACTAAGTCTAGGGTTCATGCAATAAACACCAATTTCTGATCTTTAAAATGAACATTTGAAGGTCAATCATAATTTCAAGTTAGACTCCTACACACTAATTCGTGTAAAAGGCATTCTGTTCTAATGATCAACTGCTCACAGAGAAACTTCTAGCCTTTTAAAGCCTGCTCTTTACCTGGCCTGGTGGGATTCCCTGACACTGACATTCATTCTCTCCCATATGCCACTTACTGGGCCCCAATTGAGCTTAGTTTCCATCACTTGTTTTCATCATTCTTCCCCCCGCCCCCCACAACTGCCCACCGTTTTTGGCGAGCAGACTGGCTGAGAGCAGAGCAGCTGGTGGCCGTGGTTAGGGGCAATTAGGTTGACTTTGTTGCTCAGCCTTGCTCCACACTCCTGTCTTCCCAGTGCGGTAACTAGGTGGGAAGGACTGGAATCAAGGCGCTAACCCTCACACATCTGCCTCGAATACGTGAACTCTGCAAGTCCAGAGAGTTCCCACACTCCTACCTGGGCTGTGTCCTGCCTTGACAGTTCATTTTTATAACAGGAAGCAAGGGAGGGGGTTGATGACAGGAAGGCGGAAGGCAGGAAGGAAGACTGGCTCTAATTTAAAACCATCTTAGGAGCTCTAAAAAGTTCCAGGCTGACTGATGGGCACATTTACTCCTTAGAACCCTTTTCATAAATACCTACCCCTTAACATGCACTTCCTAGAGGCAATAAATACCGTCCCTGTGTGTCAGCCTTATGGAAGGCAGATTTCCAGAGCCACTTCTTTTCTCCATGGCTCAGGGCCACACGATTACAAGCCTATTAGACCTGTACCCTGAGAATACTGTGGTCAAGCCCAACCCCACCAAGACTGGCGCGGAGGCCTGCTCAATTTCTGCACAGCGATGCGACTTTCCTTCCTTTGCTTCAGGGCAGACGGCAGCTCACCTCTGGTAATAAGGTCTACCTCTGAGACAGGTGGGGATCGAAGCTGTATTTTGTCATCAGCGCTGGCCAAATAAATCAAATAACTCTCTAATAATATTTAGTCATGGAGAGAGAATGCTTCCTGGGGCTGTTTGGATCATGTCTTATTTAAAACTGGACTTTGAGTGTGATTTTCTCTTTGTTCTCAGAGGAACTGACCGGGCTTGAAGGTAGGCGTGGTGTGCCTCCGGAGGACGCTGGGTCCTGACAAGGGACCACGCTGCGATGGCGGGGCTCTGAAGGGGTAGGTCGCTGCCAGCTATCCCGCCCTCCCTCAGCTGTGTGCAGACAGGTGTCCTCCACACACCCAGACAAGAACAGTCAGCTTTGCCCTTCTTTCCCCTCAAATGACAGGTCTCTAGACACAATGTCGTAACATCTATGCCAGAACCTCAGCCTGATGTGCCCAGAGATACCAAAGAAGGAGAAAAAATATAAGCTCTTGGTGGTCCCTGTTACTCTGAAGGGAGAGGGCCTCAATGCCCACCATGCCCAATCTACCCCAGGTGAGCTGGACACCTGTATGTTGCTGCCAGCCAGTATGAGAGATTCTGAGAGCTAGCACAAGTGAGACAACATCCAAGGAGGGGCTCTGTACCTCTAAAGGGTTAAGGAAACTGGAGCATTAGCATTATTTTCCCATTTTGAAGCCAAAGCTCAGTGATTTTTAAAGTACACATTCTCATAAGATTACTTTGGCCGCATAAAATATTGTTTGCCACAATTCATAGAAGAATACTATCCAACAGTCTTCAAAGGTACATAAATAATTCAGTATAAGCTTCCAACCAACATTTCCGGGCCCCCTCTATCTATATCAATACTGACAAAATCTCTATATCTACCCCACCTTTATGCGTTCTCCTGGCATGCCAGGCTTCTCATTCATGGCAGTTAATCTGGTTTATAACTTGACATTGTGTGTGTGGTCATGTGCTTAATTCTGTCTTTACCAATAATCTGTCTCATGATGTCTTTGGGCCGCAGGAGGGTGGAGACTGTGTCACTTTGTCTCAGCATTCTAATCCCCAGGACACTGCCTGAGAATGTACAGAAGGAAGAAAGGGAGAGAAGGAGGGAGGATAATGAACAAGACATGGTGCTGGGTACCAGGGGTGCTCAATCCAATAGCTGTGGAAGCGCTCACAGCCCACAGAGGAGGTAATGCCAGGGTAGCTGGAAAAGTCATGCCCAGCAGAGGTGCCCAGTGGGACCATGGGAATGCAGGATTGTTTCGGAAAGGCTTCCCTGCAATAGGCTGTGCCCCTGCAGGTGCTGCAGGGGTTCCAGCTTTTGGGGCAGATGCGGCCAGAGACAGGGACAGCAGGAAGGCACGGGGATGCAGATCAGACCTTTACTGGGCAGGAGGCCAGACCCAGAGATGGCAGAAAGGGCAGATAGCCCTGACTTCTAGAAGACGCTGCCACCTTCATCCAAGGCGTTTTCACCCCCCAAACCCATCACTGAGAACCTGTGATTTCCCCAGAGTTGATTTCCCCAGATTCACACTAGCCACAGAGCGCCCTTCTATTCCTAGTTCCAAGATTGGTGCTGTGGGTCTATGTGTACATGAGAGAGACAATGATGAGGGAGTCACAAGTCCACTGTGATTTAGCAGAACCACACAGCTAAAACGGTGGGGCAGGAGCTGCCGTCCTGAGGCCTGCCCTGCAAAATGGGATCTGTCTGTCTTTACAAGGGAACTATGATAAATGAGCAAAGACAGACACTGGTCAGGATGAACCACTTTATTTAAAAGCTTCGACAGCCCAAAGTGGTTTAACATAGTTGCACGGAAGATTTATCTAGATGATAAAATACCTGAACTTGAAAGACACATAAATTATAATTTTGCAGTTTTTTTCCTTTTAAGGTTTCACATAGTCAAGTGCTTTAAGTAATGCATGAAATGCACGTAAAGCTGTCTGGTTAGCGTCTGCAGAGAACCTCTGCTTCCAGATGGGACAGAGCTCAGAATCAACGCCACCCATCTGTGTCTGTGGCCTTCCGTTCCCTCATCACAGTGGACAGCACTGGAGGATTCATCAATATAATAATAATAGCAGCAGCTATTATTGACTGAGTACTTCCCAGACCTTGTGCTGTGCATTGAGGACGGCACACCACACACTTATATATGAGCATTACTGACTGCTCATAACAGCCCTACAAATGAGGGACAATGAGTCCCAGGTTACAGATGCAAAATTGTACTTCAGAGAGCTTCTGTCATGCATGTGAGGTCACACAGGCCGCTTCATCTGACTCCAAAGCTGCAGTGTTCATCACTAAGCTGCAACATACATGAAAATGCTTGGCCCTTAGCAAGGGCCTAAAAACATTAGTTCTCTCTCCCTATCTTTATACTCCCTTTTTTTTTTTTTTTTTTTTTTTTTTTTTTGATGCGCCACCAGGGGAGCCCCATACTCCCTTCTTTTAACAGCACACTTGCACATTGAGAAATTTGATCTGTGGGTTTAGGTTCCTTTGTTCATTCGTTCATTCATTCATTCATTCTTTCATGCATTCATTATGGGCCCAGTATTCTGCTAGGTACAGGGCTTACAGAATTGGATTCCACAGCTCCTGGACCAGTCTCAGGCAATTACCATATCCATAGGAGGGCAGGGGTCAGCATGGCACAGGGGCAGCTTCTCACCAGGGACCCACACCCAGCTGTGGGTTAGGGACAACCCAAACAAGACAACGCTGGATCTTTTTCAACCCTAGTTTTCCCCCCACGCTTTTGCTGTCTTTTCTTTGGCCTGAGTCTTCAGGCCTTCTGACAGCCTGGCAGCCCAAGAGGCCCTTTATCACCCAGAACACGGCTTTTTCCCTCCAGGGCTGATGCTTTCCGGTAAAACCACTGCCAACAGATAACACAACTCCCCCACTAATCACCCTGCACAGTTCCTCAGAACCAACCTCTCACCCCCACCTCCTATATTCTGCCTGCCTTGTTTCACCAATTTTTACCCAGAATAAGGAATAATAACCAAAGCAACAGCAGCAGTAACTTCTACATGTCAGGCACTGCTCTATGTATCTTAGGTACATTAACTCATGAAATCCCCATAATAACCGTGTTAGGTAGGCACTATTATTACTCCTATTTTAGTTCATTTAGGGGAAGAGGGAGGGAGGTTACATTTCTTCAGGGCCAACTAGATGCCAAGCACTGTCTTAAGCTTGCACAATCAGATAATAAGTGACTCGCCCAGGGTCAGGCACAGAGCTGGGAAGTAACAAATAAGAACCTGAACCCAGGTCTGTGAGTGCCTAACCCATTGCTCTCCTTTTGCTCTCCGCAGGTGGCATTGCCACAAAGCCTGCCCTCTCCCCCTCTTCTTCCCCCAGCACCCTTCTATTAACACCTGTCCTCTGCTTTTTTTTTTTTTACCCCTACTCACAAACAGTGCCAGACTCTTCTCTCAACTGTGTTCTCCACTCTCTGGGCCTCCCGGCCTGTTTTCATGGAGCAAATCCGCAGTTTCCACCAACAGTATAAACCGAGCCAGAGAAGGAATTGGCATCATCCAAGCCAATAAAATATACCAAGCAGTCACCAGCCAGGTGTTTTCTGAAGCTTCCAAACCTCTCCTAAATCCCTGGGGGTCCTCAGCAAGGGACCAGTAGGGTTGCTGCCTCTTGGGAGTTTTCTGGCCAGTTTTGGGGGGTGATGCCACCAATAAAAATAAGGAAATAACATGCTCAGTGGAGGAGTGTGAGCCTTATGTTCTCAGGGGATTCACGGTGTTGGCACTAACAGGTGAGCCTTTCTGGGAAATGTATACCTGGCCCTGACGGAAGCAGGAGGCTTTCTCTGGCAAGGCCATTGGATCAGGCTCTCTCCTCTGGGCTCCAGAGCACCACGGCTGGGACTACCAGTGTACTTCACCTGGCCCACCCTGCATGAGCTCCATGAGGGCAAGGCCAGTGTAAAGTGGGCACCAGTTAAATATTTTAAGAATGAATGACTAAAGCAGGCATCATTTTAGAGAACAAGCTGTTTGAGAGATTCTACTCAGACAAGGAGACAGGACTCCAGGAGAGGGGAAGTGAGTGCCCAGGGGCAGCACTCTGCGTTCGGCCCAGATTAAAACCTGATCCATCCACAGAAATCTTCACCTTCACTTCACTTACTGCACGCTTGGAACACCACTAAGTCATTTACATGCAAAGTCTCAATCGTCAATGGGGAGGCACAGTCCCATTTTACAGAGGAGGAAGTTAGGAAACTTGCTTTGCTCCCTGCTTTCAGTGGGCAGGACCTTCCTTTTCTCAAACAAGCCACACTCTCTCCCAACTAGTGTGTTTACTCCATCGTTCTCCACCTTGGGACCCTGCCATTCATACTGAAGTGTGAGCTCCAGCATCCTTTATAGATGGGGACCACCGGCTAAACGCTCTCCCAGCACCCTGCACTTCCTATCTTCACAGATCTTTCAGTTTTAACTTTTACACTCACATGTGGAGATTACCTATTTGCTGTGGGTCTCTCTTACCAGACTGCGAGCTCCACGGGGGTTGGGCACTACGTTCGTTGGACCGCACTGTACCCCCCAGCACTGAGCCCAGTGTCGGGCACTCAACGGCATGCAGGATTTGGGGGATCCTTATTTGCATTTGTTGAGGGCTCGAGTGCTGAAGATGGGCTCGGGTCTGAGCCACAGGGGTGCTGCGGTTAGGTCGATAACGCTGTGGCGAGAATGGGTGGCGCCAGTTGTAGACAGGAGGATTTCTGGGGTTCATCCGACCCAGACGGGTTACCGAGCTCCGCACCCCGCCGCCACCTGTCGCCCCGGTGCGGTGCAGGCCAGGTCTCGGCGGGCGCCCAACAGGGCAAAGGTGGGCTGAACAGGCCCGGCCTTGGCTGCGCTTACCTGCGCGTCGCGCGGCTCCGCAGAGGCACTCGGCGAGCCTCTGGGGACTGTAGGGGACTGTAGGCCCGGCGGCGCCAAACCGGGGCTCTCCGCCCGCGCTTGGCCCCGCACCCAAGGCCAGGTGAGGACCGCTCCAGGCCTCAGCACGCACCGTCCTTTACGGTGGGGCAGCCAGTCACCTGCCCTTCCTACCCCCGCGGTGGGAAGAGGGCCTAAGGCGAACTAGACTCTGCACCGCAAGGGCTCCCCCGAGGTGGGCGGAGTCAGAGAGAAACCGCGGCGCCCGACTTCCTCGCCGGGGGCGGGCCCTAAAGAGACCGCGTCCCACGCCCCGCCCCTTTCCCCCAAACCC
>NW_020175528.1:600412-641784 GCF_003031525.2 Neophocaena asiaeorientalis asiaeorientalis
TGGCTTCTGTGAGCATTTGCATTTTATTTTCCTATGTTTTGCGTTCCGCTTTATTTCTTATTTTTATTTTTACTTTTTTTTAAAGAGCAAATTTAAAAATATAAGTAATGCATGAGCACTTTTTAGAAAATAAAATTACCTACATGTTCTTATAATGGAAGCAACAGAACCCTCTCCCTTGCGCCCCACCACGGAGTCCTTTATAACACTTACCCCGTTGAGTTCAGCTAGTGGTTACCTGCTTGTCGCTAAAAAATAAGCTTACATAGAGGTTTCTTGAGTTATCTGTTGACTTTCTGCCATGTTCGATGAGGATTTACTCTCTTCCTGCTGCCCTGCCTTCCCTCTCCTGACAAGTTTACACCTCTGTTCTCAAGTCCTGCCCTGGTGAGCTCTGAGACCTCAAATCAGGAGTGGATGAAGGCTTTCTGGGGCCTGAAGTGTATACAATTGTGGGGGGAGGGGAGTAGGAGGGCTGTTTTAGAAAGCCCTACAGAATCAAGCCTTGCAAATGAAAATTTATTTAGAATGGGAAAAAGCAATCACAACAAAAGGCTGGGGCCTTAGAGATTCAGATCCTTATCCTCTGAGATCTTCGCAGGTAATTTATTTCCTGAATTTGCTTCCCCAGTGTGGCCTGGCCTCCTCTGCCCACCCAGAACCCTCCATAACTCCCAGTCCTTACAGGGGCGGTGAAGGTCAAGATGCATCAGTTTCTGCCAATAGGATTTCCTAATGGAGTGAACTGAAGTGTGCAAAAAAAAAGAGATGTCAAGGGTGATGTCAAGGTTTTGTGACTGCTGCACACCTCATTCCCAGCTTTTCCTAGCATCCGTGACAGGTTCTTAGTACGGAGTGTTTTGTAAAGCTGGCTCTGGGCCCCTGCCGGGTCACCAGATTCTCACAGTGCTCCCATGACCTTGGCTGGACAGGCATACCGTCTCTACTTTTAGGAGGGCCCTTCCTTGTCCCCTCCCGAATCAGCACTGGGGACACACAGCTAGCACCCAATAAGTGTACAGGTGAAGGGGCTGGTCCACCTCTGCTTACTCAGACTCAAGAAGCGGTGTCCACACCCTCCCTGACACCCCTCCTCTCCTGAGAGTTCAGTCCTTCCCCTTCCTCTTCTCTGCCTCGTGTCTTTCCTGCTTCCTCTCCTTCCTCCCTCGTCCAGCTCCCAAGAATCAGAAGTGACTCCCTTACAGTGTGAAATGTGCCTCAACAAGGTGACCTTGGGCAAAGTCACTTTACCTCTCCAAAGCCTCAGGATCCTTCTGCGAAATTGGAGGCAACAACTTTTGGGGGAGGATTAAGTGGCTTCATAGGTATACGCATGAAGATGTTTTTTTTTTCCTTTTTTACAGCCCTTTTTTTTTAACAACTCAGAAATTTTAAACAGTGGTCAAATTTATTGCTCTTTTCTTATTATTGCTTCTGGATTTTGTATCATACTTAGAAAGGCCATTCTTACTCTGAGATTTTAAAAAATTCAAGGATAATGATCTTTGGATGGTCTCTTATTGATAACGCGGTTTGTCTCCTAGCAGGGTGGGAGGCTTGAGAGAAAGGTTAGGGACTTAAAATCTGTGTGTAGCATTGGTACCACAGGTTGGGTTCAAATCAAGGGCTAAATCATTCTGAGTCAGGGCCCTGACCCAGGAAAGGAGAGGCTGGACACAGAGAGCAAGAGGGGGATGGGCAATGACTTCTCCATGCAAGGGATGCTTCTTTCCCTGGGGTAGTGAATATTAAGGCTTGGTTTAGGAGGAAGCCTAGCTTCCCAGGTGTGAAGTGGTGCCTCCTAGTGGTGGGAGGTAAGAACCTCACATAATAACCATAATAACTTCACTTATCCCAAATCAAGGAGGGGCAAAAGGCTGTGGTTGAGAAATCCATTCAGGGGAGACAACTAGCTCCTAATACTCTAGATAAGGGACTATCTACATGAAAGTCATGCCCTTTGCTTGAGGGCACACAAGGCTACTGGATCATGGGTATAACAGGGATAATTTTTTTTTTTACCTTTTTTATATGGGTAAGTTTTATTTCTCCTGAATCCTATCTGCCATTAGAGTCAAGGAAATGGCCAGGTAATGCTGCCTTAGGAAGGAGGAGGATTTTACATCTCAGTTTGGGTCCCTTTCAAGCAGAGTCTGAGACAAGGATTCAAGTGCAAGTGTTTTATTTGGGAGTCCAATAAAAGATGCATTACTAAGGCAGCTACTGTTACAAATAATTGGAGCTTGATCCTGCAGGAAAATTCTAGAAAGCCAAGAACATGTAAAGAACGTGGCTCAGAATTATCCAACCCAAGAAAGAGCTGAAGGAGGGAGGTCTCTAAAGGGAAAAACTGGAACTGACAGGTTAGCTCATTTTGAACATTTTACAAGTTAGTTCTAGGCATATAAATGTGATTACCAAATGAGATCAAGCTATAACTATTCTGCAGCTTCCTTCTGTCACCTAATGGTGTCCTGATGAAGTGCCTTCTGCATACTGTCTCAGGCCTACAAGTGTGACCTGAGGACATTCTGGAAGACTTGCTTTTGGACAGATCATGATGGGACTGCAGGCTGGGTCAGCCTCTGTGGTTGGATGAGACCATAACCTTCCCTTCTGAGCTCTCAGAAAGGTCAAGTTTTGGCTGGTGAAAGTAAAATGTAAAAAAAGGAGACGGGTGGACTTTTAAAACGATCAGAGAGGGCAACCTTTCCAATCCCTTTAAGGACTTCAAAGGTGGATGTTTTCTCATAGGCAATGAACAGATAATGCCAATGTGAAGTCTTTCCTACTTGGCCATTGAAGCAGGCCTCCGCGAGAAACCACCATTTGGTCAACCTGGCTCCACTGGCCAGAGTTACTACTGAGTTCAAATGATCCTTTTGAAATATGAATCAGTCCACAGCACTCCCCTGCTCAGAAGTCCTTAGCCGCTTCCACCATAATTAGCATAAAACACAAAGTTCTCCCCAGTGGCCTCCAAGGCCCTCACAAGATCTGCTGTGACAAGCTCTCCCTGACGTTGTCTTCTGACAGTGACCACTCCTCACCCCAAGTCCCCTTGGCTTTGCTGCTGTCCCTTAAACACACTGGGCCTGTTTGCACCACAGAGCCACTGCACTGCTGTTCTCGCTGACCGAAATGGTATACTCCCCCAACTCCCAAGGTAATTTGCCCAATTCCTTAGCTTTCTAACAGGCCACCTACCTCAGACGTAAACAACTAGCATTCCCATACCACCCTGTTCATAGCACTTACTATCTGTCATTGGAATCTTTATCTCTTTCTTGTCTCCCTCACTTAAGTGCAAGGTCCCCAAAGGGCTGAGTCTTTATATATTTTGTTCCTTGATATATCCCCACATTTTTTTTTTTTTCCTTTGGCTGTACCATGTGGTATGCAGGATCTTAGTTACCCGACCAGGGATGGAACCCGTGCCCCCTGCAGTGGAAACAGCACGGAGTCCCAACCACTGGACTGTCAAGGAATACCCTATCCCCATGCTTAGAACGGTGCCTAGTACTTAGTAGGTAGTCAAGAAACATTTGTCAAATGAATGAATGCATTGAACCAATGAAAAATAGAAACAAAATCAGTAAACACACAGTTTGAAAATATCTTAGAATGCAGACTTTCAACTCATCCAGATTGGATTCCTCTCAAGTCGGGAACAATTGTGGGTGCAGAGAGAGAAAAAATAAAATAAAGTGAAGTGGTTGAGATGCATTATCTAATCTGATTCATAATTACAGATGAGTATTAGACTGAGAACTTTGGCTCTTTTACATTTCACCCAATCCTGTGTTAAATATTTACGCAAAGGTTAGCTTGAAAGGCTACATGCTCATTTAAAAGGACTAAGAAGAAAAAAGTTTCCCCTGGTTATTTTAATAATTCAGAATGGTGCTCTGTGGCTTCTGCTGGCATCTGAGGGCCCAAGATCGTAACTGCTTACCTGGAAATAGAGGCCTTGATCAAATATTTAAGATCTCACTAATTTTTATTTTCTGCCAATTTTTTATGCCTGCTTCCCACTTTTTTTTTTTTTTTTTACCCATTTTGCAGCCACAAAATTCACACAGAAATGTTTCAGGGATTATTAAATGCAGCTAAGCAATGAGCTTTTGCTAGAACATAAGGCCAAACTCGGGCCACTGTTCTAACAAAGTAATTTTTCCTTGAATGTACGGACTACGATTTTACAGAGCCCTCTGTCCTATGTTCTGAAGTTTTGTAAGGCAGATGCGTGTCTGCTGCAGAAAGGAATTTAAGGTGCAAACAAAGACTCCCTGGAAAACAGGTTTTACAGTGGTGCAATGAAGCAGTCTTGGAATCAAGAACAGTTGAAACCATACAATTGGTAAGTGGGTCCTTGACAACATGGCAAGATGATACCAAATGGTGCCTGTTTGCTAAGGAAAACGTTGCCCACTGGTGCCACTAGCAGTGGAGTGGTTTTGGTGAGCACCTACCTAGGCTTAATTGTCTAAGAAATGTTCCAGTTGCAGCACCTCAGTGCTGTAAATTAGCTTTCCTGATGGAGCTTTTATATTCTACCCTTGTTGCTAAAACTCTAATCCTGCTGTCCATCAGGGCCCACTTGGTACAAAGCAGGCCTTCTGAAAGAGGTCAAAGTCACAATTCATCGTTCACGTCGGAAAGCACTTTAGTAATGACCCATTGTTTTTTGATGAGGAGAGAGGACACAAAGAGGTTAGGTGGTTTTTTCAAGATCACATGTAGCTGGTCAGAGATGGGGTCGGAGTATCAGTCAGAAATTTTTGTTGCTGTTGTTAAACAAGCAACAGAAACAGTCTCTGCTGAGTAGAAGGGAATTTATTGGTAGGATCGCGCCTTCAGAATTTATAGGAAGGTTGAAAATCCAGGCTTAGAAAGGGGCAGGAAGAAAGCCGTTCTGAAAACCTAGAAAGTGAAAACCCTAGGAATGATCTCTTAGCAGAAATGGTCTAGTGAGGATGTCATCGCAGGGATAGATGAGTAAATTTTAGCCACTTTTTCTCTATTTCACTCATGCAGGAGCCAAGGTTCTGGGAGGGACCCTCTCATTGGCCAAGATTAGGACACACTCCCCTGACATTCTGAGGTCGTGCTGGCAAACCCCTTCCACTTTGGTCACTGAGAGTAAGACAACTGAACTTGCTTCTCCGCTAAGCTTCTCATGGTGGAGAGAGGCAAATCCCTCAAAGGACCCCCCAAAGGTGGTGTTAGGAGGAAGCCAGGGATGCAGGGAAGCCAGGATACAATGAAACATGGATTTAGTTTAAAGTGGGAAACTTCTGTGCAGCTAGGAACGGCCATGAGAAGCAAACAGGAGTTTGCATGGGATTAGTAGGAAGGTTTTGCTTTCCAACCACAGGAGCTCCTCGCCCCTGTCCTCCTTCCTTCTTCTGTCTTAGAATGTGAATATGAGCCTGGAGGCCAAGCAGCCAGCTTGCATCTATGAGGTGACAAGCATGACCTCCAAAGTCACTTGCTAAGACTATTTAGCCACTGGCCGAGTAGACGAATAGGAGTCTGATATGTAAAAAGACACCATGGGGCTGCTATACCAGCTCTGAACTGCCTACCTGCAGACTTCTTCTTTTGTAAGAAAATTAAAAACCTATTTGGCCAGACCACTATATCTGGGTATCGGAAACACACAGCTTTGCCCAATCTGATAATAAAAATTGGTCCTAGAGCTCTGGTCTCCCCATTCCTTATGTGGCACCTTTCCTGTTCTACTTACAGAGACACAATTCCTGCATTCAAGAAGCTGATGGCCAAATTGAGATTAAAATAATCCTCTTGGGCTTCCCTGGTGGCGCATTGGTTGAGAGTCCGCCTGCCGATGCAGGGCACACGGGTTTGTGCCCCGGTCCGAAAAAAAAAAAAATAATAATAATCCTCTTAAGCAAGTAGACAGCAAGACCTGTGATGTATAATATACTCTGAGCAGTGAGGAACGGATGACAATGGCAAAGACAGAGTTCAAAGGCCAGCCCTTCTGCCCATGTCCTCGTGCCACCCTCCTGCCCCCCAGGGCTCTGACTACTGCCATGCTTTTCTGTCTTTTCACCTTTGCCTCCTCTCTGCTCCTTTGTCTTAGCTTATAAGAGCCTCAGGTCTCTCCTGTCCTAAAAAGAATCCACCGTTTACCCAATGGCCTCTCTAACAAACAATCTGTCGCCTTCTCTTCTTATCCAAACTTCTCAAAAGAGTGGTCTGTCCACAACTTCTCTCCTCCCATTGAATCCTCAACCCAGAGCATCCAGCTTCTGTCCCTGCCTCCACACTAAAACCATTCTGCTGATTGCTAATTCCTGTGGGTAAACCTTTGTCCTCATTGGACTGGCCCTGTGTGCTGCCTTTGATAATGTTCACCACCGCCTTTGTAGAAACTTCTCCCTTGGCTCTGTGAGCTCACGTTCTCCTGGATCTCTCCTTACCTCTTGGATGGTGCATCCTGCCTTGCCAGGCCTACCGATCAAGGCATCAGATCATACCTTAGCTACAGGGAGGACACTCTGCCTCTCCCTAGAAACTGAATAGCGAGCAGAGAAACTAAGACAACTAAAAATGGTGGCGTTCTTCCATTTTCACAGCAGTGCCCTGGTGGAATTGCTGAAGATCTCATGCTATATGGGACCCTAGAGCCGCCAGGTTTCTTTCTGCCTCCTGCCTGGTTCTTTAGCTCTCCTGTGGCCTCCCTGCAAATCCTTTACATTATCCAGTGTCAATTTCTGTTGCTGGCAGCCAAAGAGGCCTGAGTGATACCCTGCTCTTGCTCTGATTTCTAAACACATGTGTGCAGAACAGGCCATGGGCCCTGGTTTGTACCTATGTCCTCAGGAAGCTTGCTCTTTAAGGCTCAGATCAAATATTCCTCCTCCTCCATGCAGCCCTCCATGATCCGTGTCCTGGCAGTCAAACCATATTGCTCTTTCCACTTTACTGCCTCAGCAAGGCCCTGACCTCCAGTGGTCCCCGAGAGCCTGGAGTGCTCTGCGGCCCTTTCACAGTCAACGCTAACACTCACATTCAGAGTAGTCTGTCCAGCGCCAGTGTGCCCAGCTGGTCTGTAGGGCCACAGGGCTAAGTCCTGGCCTTCCCCACTAACCTAGTGTCTCCTAAATGGTGACAGCTTTAGAAAGATATGACAGGGCTCCTTATGGAGTGTCAACTCTCAACTTTGATCTGTCTTCTGAGAAGGAGCTGGCAAGAAACGCTGGCGGTCTCAGACCAGAGAGCTCCTGGTGTGAGAGGAACCCGTGCTTTCTTTCCTCCCTTCCATGTTTCCTCTTCTGTGCCAGTGTGGTTTTCCACAAAGCAGACGCTGAGATGGAGTTAAAGGTGCAGAAGTTTTACAGGAGAATGACACCTGTGAAAGAGAAGAGGCAGGAGGTGGATTGGCAGGGGCAGTCGGCAGACCACGATGCAGACCCAACAGTCTTTGCTAGCTGGTGAAGCTCTGGATCTCACATCGCCCACTAGAGGTGACCTGTGTTGAATACAGACCCCTGAACCCCCACTTAGTCATTGGCTAGGGTTTGCCCTGAGAGTAACTCGACCTTGTCTTGAAAACTGGGGCCACCAGAGGGAGGCTGTCAGGAAGCTACGCCCCTCCCACTAGGGAAGCCAATCTTTTCTGAAGGCGGATCTGGGCAATAGATCTCCGTGTCTGTCACACCTTCCACCAACCAGTCTTTGTCTACGGGAGCTCATGGACTGGTCTAGGTCCCCACACAGTTCACGGCTCTGTGGCACAGTGAGGCAGGGGTTAGGGCTGTGCCTGTAGCGAGAGAGAGGTTTTATTCCTATCTCAGACTCTGAAATAATAGCTCAAACTGAAATCCTCCCCACTGAGTTCTTGTACCTGAGGAACAAAAGCTCAGCTATGAATCTTGGCTCTGCGTCCTTCCCTCCCCTGCTGGACCCTGCCCACACCTCCTCTGTCCACCGGTCAGGCTGCTAACGTCTGGAGCAGTGCCGTACTCAGAGGTCTCACTGGCTGAATGAATGAATGAATGGAAGAGTGAATTAATTATGACATGAGGAAGGAAAGAATGATGGCTCAGATAAAAGAATGCAGGAATGATGAAACAGCCAGAGAGAAGATCAAATTGAATAAAGATACTTCAGCAACAAAACTACCAACTGAGTCACTTAGGGGTGAGATGATCACCTCCATCCCCCCAGGGATTCTTTGAAAAATCACTTGACTGCTTCATCCTGGGGCAGCAGTAGTGTCTTCTCTCTCTCCTGCCTGTTCCTCAGCAATGACAGCAATTCTTTTTCCTCTAAACCTACAGCTTTTGGATTAAGTCTCCATTCTTCCCTCCGAGGCAGCTTTGCTAAAGGCACGGAGAACAGATTGCCAGTGAAGGCTGTGTGCTCTCGTATCTCAGACCAAAAGTGATCATTGATTGCACCACCCCGAGCCTTCCCTCCGTCCATCTTTATTGCTCCCTGTTTGCCCAGATGGCACCTGAGCCTCAAGCCTCCAGTTGCGGCTGCAGTCAGTAGACACTCAGTTCTCCTCGAGGGGAGAAGGGTGGGCAGAGTGCTGCCCGTCCACGTGGTCCCCTAAGACTTAGAGCCATGCGCTAATTGGCCTGTGTCTGCTTGGGCAGTTCCAGAGCCTGTAATTGGGACTGATTCTGACAGTCTGTCCCCATCAGGAGAATGTGCTGAAGAAATACACCCTAGGGGAGGAGATTATTTTCCCAAGATCATTTTTGAAAAGGACAAGTGGAACTTTACACTAATGCTTTGGGTAAGACTCCCCCTATTTTTAGCTTCCAAGAGGAGGAAGTATGAAACATATTAGTGACCCCCTATGCATTTGAAATTTTGCATATACGGAGTTAGTCAGCTTTAGGCTAAGCTGTGCTGTGGTAACAAACACCCACATCTCAATGGCTTACAGAAACAACCATCTATTTCTTGTTCAGTCTATATGTCCATCATGGGTCAGCTACAGCTCTGCTCCGTGTTTACACATGGACGTTCCTGGGGATGTTGTCTTGGGGCAGAGGGGAGAAAGACACAGAGAACCATATGCTTGCCCTTACTGCTTTGGTGCAGAAGTGACGTGGCCTTTCCATTCATGTTTTATTAACCTGAGCAGGTCATATGCCACTTTCAAGTTCAACAGGCTCAGGATGTATAGTCCTCCCACAGGTCGCAGGCCTGATGTGGGAAAGTAGACTCCTCCCCCCGGGGAAGGCTAATAGTTTGAATCATAACGTACAGAACCACTTGCATTTACAGTGAGGACTCGAGTAAGGCAGCTCAGATGATCTGGTGAGATTTCAGGTGTGGGAAAGCCTGCACCTGCAGGTGGAGCAGAGGCTGGGCCTCTCCAAGCAGCACGATTTAGTGGCTGAGGGCCTAACGTCTAGTTGGATCTCCACCTCTGCTGGTGTGACCTTGAGCAAATTGCCTGACCTTTCTGAACCTCTAAATGGGCATATTAACATCCCCCTATTAAGGCTGTTGTGAAGATTAAATCAGGTATCTGGCAGGTGCATAATACATGGGAGATTTTATTATGATAAAGTAGTTCAGGCTGGTCTTGGACAAGTTGGAAAACTCAGAAAAAATAGGAAGAAATAAATAACACTAAAGCATTTCTTGCTACTCAAAGACAGCCAGTGTTAAAATTTTGGCATATTTCCTTCAAAAGATGAAAGCAAGGTATTTTTAAAGCTGAAGCCGTTTCTGCGTTTGGGCAGAAGGGCAAGGAAGACATTTGTTTGGGAAGACACCTTGAAAGCAAGGTATTTTTAAAGCTGAAGCTGTTTCTGCGTTTGGGCAGAAGGGCAAGGAAGACATTTGTTTGGGAAGACACCTTAATGGGCTTTTTAGCTTCCCTCCCTTGTTCTCCCTGGCTAGTCTGGATGGGAAACATTGAAAGAAAAGTTTTCTGAATGCTCTGCATGTTAATCAGACAGAAGTCTTTTAGTCCTCTATTGAAAGCAGAGAGGAAGGGGTTCCGTTTGGGGGGCTCTGGAAAGAAAGGATGTGAAGTGTGGAAACTTATGAGGTTATCTGAGACAGAGATACACGTAGGGAGAAAGTGAGGACACCCAGAGAGAGAGAAAGACAACGAGGGATGGAAAGGAAAACAGGCGACGCAGAAAGACTCAGAGGGGGACACACAGAAAACCAGAGAGGAACAGGAATACACACACACTGGCAGAACGTGAAACCCAGTGACACCAGCATCAGCCTGCTCTGGCAGACAAGAAGCCAAGCTGATTTTGTTTGGTCGGGGCCCAGCACATCCAGTGAACCTCAGAGACTAAAGCCTTTTTTAGCTCTCAGCATCTTCCCGCCCTCTGCCGTACAGCATTCCACCCCCCAGCCCGCACCTGCCACTGCCCCATCCTCAAACTTTTGGAGTAAAGGTCTGTTTCACAAAACCACGTGAAGCTGCTGGTGCCTCGGGGAGCACAGACGATGTGTCCTTGTCCTGAGAGGGATGAAGGGGCTTAGGGAGAGGAGCAGGGTCCAGTGGAACCGCGCTGGGACCCCTCGAGGGGATTGACAACGGAGCCAGAGGAGGGTTTGCAATAGCGGGTGAAGGGCAACCCCTAAAAAAATGAAACCCCCTCTTTCTCAGGAGAGCCTTGACATCTCAAGGAGGAGGCTTTGGATCGCTGCCTTTTTGTGGGATTGAGTTATATTTGGATATTAAAAGAATCTGGTGATTGATATGTATTAAATATCAAATATTGTCAGATATCATAAAGATAGCTATATATTGAGAGATAGATATTTCACATAGTTGAAATCGTACTGTCCACGTATTGTATATCCTGCTTTTTCTCCTAAGCATCATATTTCAAACAGTCTCCCACATCATTAAAAACTCTCCATAAACATCATTTTAAGGCATTCACTTTTTTCTTTTTTAACATCTTTATTAGAGTATAATTGCTTTACAATGGTGTGTTAGTTTCTGCTTTATAAAAAAGTGAATCAGTTATACATATACATATGTTCCCATATCTCTTCCCTCTTGCATCTCCCTCCCTCCCACCCTCCCTATCCTACCCCGCTAGGTAGTCACAAAGCACCTAGCTGATCTCCCTGTGCTATGCGGCTGCTTCCCACTAGCTATCTATTTTATGTTTGGTAGTGTATATATGTCCATGCCACTCTCTCACTTTGTCACAGACTACCCTTCCCCCTCCCCATATCCTCAAGTCCATTCTCTAGTAGGTCTGTGTCTTTATTCCCGTCTTACCCCTAGGTTCTTCATGACGTTTTTTTCCCCTTAGATTCCATATATATGTGTTAGCATACGGTATTTGTCTTTCTCTTTCTGACTTACTTCACTCTGTATGACAGACTCTAGGTCCATCCACCTCACTCCAAATAACTCAATTTCGTTTCTTTTTCTGGCTGAGTAATATTCCATGGTATATATGTGCCACATCTTCTTTATCCATTCATCTGTTGATGGACACTTAGGTTGCTTCCATCTCCTGGTTATTGTGAATAAAACTGCAATGAACATTTTGGTACATGACTCTTTTTGAATTATGGTTTTCTCAGGGTATATGCCCAGTAGTGGGATTGCTGGGTCATATGGTAGTTCTATTGGCAGTTTTTTAAGGAACCTCCATACTGTTCTCCATAGTGGCTGTACCAATTCACATTCCCACCAACAGTGCAAGAGGGCTCCCTTTTCTCCACACCCTCTCCAGCATTTGTTGTTTCTAGATTTTTTGATGATGGCCATTCTGACCAGTGTGAGATGATATCTCATTGTAGTTTTGATTTGCATTTCTCTAATGATTAATGATGTTGAGCATTCTTTCATGTGTTTGTTGGCATTCACTTTTTAACAGCTATTGTGCTGCCCTCCCTTTTGCTCACCCTCCCTGGACCTCCTCCCAGCTCCTGCCACCCACCTGCTTTGTTTTGTGAATTCTTCTTGGCTGAGCTAGAGGAGGTGCCTCTGACAGGGTCCGTGGTGGGCTCAGTTATGGAAAACATGGCCTGAGTCATGAGATGAGTGATTGCCATGTCCCTCCCGCCTGTTATGGGAGCTGTCACGAAGATGCTTCCTGAGCACACACACAATTTTGTTATTTGCCATTGTGGTTACTGAAAAGATGAAATTAGAGCTTATGAGCACAACATGTAGGCAGCACCATAATTAGCCCTTTGGAAGGTGAAGGATCCACTTTAAAATAAAAGAAAATAGATTTACTCCCACAATGAAATGGCTGCAATTTTCCAGCTAATACAGAGCCTGCAGTATTTCTGTAATTATGTCTCCTAGGTCTTCTATTCACAGTAATTTCTTCCTTTTTTTTTTTTTCAGTACGCAGGCCTCTCACTGTTGTGGCCTCTCCCGTTGCGGAGCACAGGCTCCGGACGCGCAGGCTCAGCAGCCATGGCTCATGGGCCCAGCCGCTCCGCGGCATGTGGGATCTTCCCGGACCGGGGCACGAACCCGTGTCCCCTGCATCGGCAGGCGGAGTCTCAACCACTGCACCACCAGAGAAGCCCACCTTTCTTTTTCTCTCTCTTCCCTCTTTTTTTTTCCTTCTAAATGAATTCCCTTTGATACCAAGAAGACTAAATAATATTATTTGCAAACAGGAGGAAAACGCACTTCCCGCACATGATGAATGCACTTTATTTTGAAGGGTAAAAAATAAAAGGCCAAATAATTAAGTTCTTAACCTAGTAGAGCTGTGCTGTCTAAGACTTGGTCTTATTTCTTCATCTAAGGGCAGGTGTCCCGAACAAAGAAAGGTGGTTTCCTGGAGGTGACTGACAGCTGTGACAAATCACAGGCAGCATGGAGCAGCAAGGGTGCTGGGACCAGGCGATCTGGCCTCTGCCCCAGACCAGACCTTGAGACCCTCGCCTCGCATCTCTGTGCCTCCATTTCATCACCTGTAAGATGCCTAAAAACCCTGCCTTGCAGGCCTGTGGCGAGCATGTGAAAGTGCCTAGCACAGTGCCTGAATCGCAGTCGGGACCCAACAATAGTACTGATTCCTTTTAGCCTGTGGCCGTTGAGTGAATGAACATTTAACACAGAGAGAGCCTGAGCCGGTGATGACTCATCGCCTTTAGAAGACTTACTGCTCCGGGAGTCCAGAAGACGGCCCAAGTGAAAATCCTTTGATTTTCTCAAAGCAGCATTTTGAGGAGTTTTGCAGCGAGCCATCTTGCAAGACAGGTGCCATTTTACACTTGAGAAGACGGAGGCTCAGCAACTTGCCCAAGGCCACACACATCTTGTAAGTGGCAGAACCAAGACATCAATCCCATTCTATCTGACTCCAGAGCCTAGGCTCGTTTCTCTGCAGCTTTGCTCAGATCCTGTCCTGGTTCTACTGGGTACTAATTTTTCATCTGCAAAATGGGCACGTTGCTTGTGAAAGTGGTCAAGCATGGCCTTTATTATCGGACAGACCCGAATTCAAGCTCCAGACCTCCCATCCCCCAGCTGTATGATTTTAGGAAAGAAACTTAACATTCCTGAGTTCCATCTGTAGTATAAGGACCCTAACAGAACCTGACTCATAATGCTGAGGACACAAATGAGGCAGTGTTTATAAAGCAAGTGTGTGCAGGGCCTGGCTTACACATCTTGTAAGCATCCAGCAAAATAATAGGTTTAATGATCTCTCCTCCTATGTTGTTGTAAAGGTTCAATAAGGTCACACACACACGAAAGACTTTATAACTTGGGAAGCCTAGATCCACACTGGCCCCTGTTACAAATTTTATTTCACTAACTTCCATGCCCTTCCTGGTAATAATGGCCCTGATAACCCAGTATGAGAAAACTATGCCTACAACTCAGTGCTCTCAGCTTTGAACTATCCCTGGAACTGAGGGAACAGTTACCACACAAAATTGTTTGCAGGAGGCTCAGCAGCCAGTGTAGAGGCTTAAGCAACAATCCTCCTTCCTAATTAGTTTCGCTGCAGATCCTTGGCAAACAGAGTCCCCGGTCCCTCCGCACACGCAGCACTGAGACTTGTCAGGGGAAGGGGGGGGGGGAGTGGCTGATCTGTGATTAAAAATTCACTGCGGATCATTAGCCAACAAATCGTGCCCTTTGGGAAGACTAAAAAATTGCCCCATCCTGGGAATATGTCCCCTGATCTGGGGACAGAGAAATCAGTGACTTTGTTGGATCTGAGAGTCAGGTGGTGTTGGGAGGTCAGACCAGGTAGGGCTGGAAGGGAGGTATGACAGACCTATGGGAGCCAGGATTCCTTCCTTCCCTCCTTCCTTCCTTCCTTCCCTCCCACAAATAATTCTTGAGAACCAGTTGAGCTAGGTCATGGTCTAGGCTCTGAGCCAGAGAATGAATCTGACCCAGCTTTGGCCTCAAGGACACAGAAGTCCAGGACAATGACACTGATTGGTCAGCCATGAAAGAGGTAAGCACAGGTGCCGTGGGACTCCAAAGCGAGCTCAGCCTTGGTGATGGGGTAGGGGGATTGGGGGTATCCAGGGTGTATTCTTCCAGAAGAAACGGCATCTGAACTGAGCGTTGAGGAGTGTTGGAGAGACTAAGGTGGAACTTTGAAGAGCCTGGCACTGGCCCGGGGCCACTTGGGGGACACAATTAATTCAGGGAGAGCAAGAATGGAGGTGAGGCTGGAGATGCAGGCTGGGCATGAAGCATCCTATAAGCCAGGCTGCAGTGAGAAGAGTGAATCAGACGGACCCGTGGTATGTTTGATGGCCTCAAATCCTAATTCTGCCATTTAGCAACTAGTATAGCTATGGGCCAATTTCTCACGCTCAGGGCAGTTTCTCATCTATGTAAATGGGAATTCTAACACCTACCTCATAGGGGTAGATCTCTAAGTCAGCGTCTGGCCCATCTGGACAGTCAGCAGACGGTACCTTATTCTTTTCCCCAAGTGTGGGGATTAGAGAGAATATGTGGCAGGAAACCGGACAGGCCAGGGTCTGGCAGGTCACCCTTTCGTCTCTGGTAGAGTCACCTATTACCAAGCCCCTTGAAACTCATACTGTAGCCAGAACCCTAGAACCCAGAGTCTGTTGGTGGGCTCCAGGTTCTAGCCTCTCTGTTGGGGTGTGAGGTTGCAGGGTAGCCCCTCTGTGTTCGTGCAGCCTGGGGGTAGTGACAGTCATCAGCCAATGGGTGTGTGTGCCACGTGGTTGAGGGTCTTGCCTTAGGTAGAATGGATGCTTACAGGCTGAGTGAACGTATGTGGGTTTTCTTTGTATCCTCTTACTAGAGCAGAAGATCTTTGAAGAGGCAAACGGGAGTGCACTACAGCATCCAGCAGGACCTGGCACAAAGCCCAGTACATGTTTGTTGAATGAATGCACAAGCTCTCTGCTTCACCTCCTTTACTCTCCCTCCGCCCCCCAGTCATGCCTGCCCCACTCAGTACTGCAGGAAGCCCCAGGTCATGGGATCCAGGGAAGTTATCCTGGGAAGGAGGTTTCCCCTTGCCCTTCAATGCCCTACTTCCATCTGCACCCACAGAAGATGACAGGCTTGGCCAAGTGTGTAGGAGTTTGTTCCATCTTCTGGGAAGGGCCCCTTTCCATGCTCTGGGTAGCATCTTGTTATACCACTGAGACCCGGGACAGACAGGTGGTAGGGTGGGGCTTCCTAGAGCCATCAGAGGTCACATCATACAGCTATGGCTCCTAATGTCTGAAAACCATCTTTACTTTGATGCTTCCAACCAGTTCCACTTCCTCTTCAGGAAGACTGCCCTGGGCCTCTTTCCAATTTTTATTGGAGTATGGTTGCTTTACAATGTTGTGTTAGCCTCCAGTGTACAACAAAATGAATCAGCCATACACATACAGATATCCCCTCCCTTTTGGACTTCCCTCCCATTTAGGTTACCACAGTGCCTTAGGTAGAGCTCCCTGTGCTATACAGTATGTTCCCATCAGTTGTCTGCTTTATACATAGTATCAATAATGTATGTGTGTCAATCCCAGTCTCCTAATTCCTCCCTCCTCACCCTTTTCCCCCTTGGTATCCATACATTTGTTCTCTATCTCTATGTCTCTATTTCTGCTTTGCAAATAAGATCATCTATACCTTTTTTCTAGATTCCACATATATGCATTATTATATGATATTTGCTTTTCTCTTTCTGACTTACTTCAGTCTGTGTGACACTCTCTAGGTCCATCCAGGTTTCTACAAATGACACAATTTCATTCCATTTTATGGCTGAGTAATATTCCATTGTATATATGTACCACATCTTCTTTATCCACTCATCTGTTGATGGACACTTAGGTTGCTTCCATGTCCTGGCTACTGTAAATAGTGCTGCTATGAACATTGGGGTGCATGTGTTTTTTAGAATTATGGTTTTCTCAGGGTGTATGCTCAGTAGTGGGATTGCTGGGTCCTATGGTAGTTCTATTTTTAGCTTTGTAAAGAACCTCCATACTGTTCTCCATAGTGGCTGTATCAGTTTACATTTCCACCAACAGCGCAGGAGGGTTCCCTTTTCTCCACACCCACTCCAGCATTTGTTGCTTGTAGATATTTTGATGGTGGCCATTCTGACCAGTATGAGGTGATACCTCATTGTAGTTTTGATTTGCATTTCTCTAATAATTAGTGATGTTGAGCATCCTTTCATGTGTTTGTTGGCCATCTGTATGTCTTCTTTGGAGAAATGTGTATGTAGGTCTTCTGCCCATTTTTGGATTGGGTTGTTTATTTTTTTGATATTGAGCTGCATGAGCTGCTTGTATATTTTGGAGATTACTCCTTTGTTAGTTGCTTCATTTGCAAATATTTTCTCCCATTCTGAGAGTTGTCTTTTCATCTTGTTTATGGTCTCCTTTGCTGTGCAAAAGCTTTTAAGTTTCATTAGGTCCCATTCATTTACTTTTGTTTTAATTTCCATTGCTCTAGGAGGTAGGTGAAAAAAGATGTTGCTGTGATTTATGTCATAGAGTGTTCTGCCTATGTGTTCCTCTAAGAGTTTTATAGTGTCCGGTCTTACATTTAGGTCTTTAATACATTTTGAGTTTATTTCTGTGTATGGTGTTAGGGAGTGTTCTAATTTCATTCCTTTACGTGTAGCTGTCCAGTTTTCCCAGCACCACTTATTGAAGAGACTGTCTTTTCTCCATTGTATATCCTTGCCTCCTTTGACATAGATTAGGTGACCATAGGTGGGAGGGTTTATCTCTGGGCTTTCTATCTTGTTCCATTGATCTATATTTCTGTTTTTGTGCCAGTACCATACTGTCTTCTTTCCCACTTTTTACAGCATGGTTTCCGGACCACACTTACACCGGGACTTTGTGTAATCTAGAAGTCAGAACTGCAGACCAAAGCTATATCAGAGCATGTCCCTGCCCCAGACCTTGGCCCTCCATCATCCCACCTCAACCACCTAAGTCACCTGTGTGAGCACACCCTTCCTGCAAGGTGGTGGAGTGTCATGAGGCAATGCTTGCCGGCCCCATTATACATGTGGGCAAATGGCCTCTGAGAGGTTAAGTTAAGCCGCCAAGTTCCCACAGCCACCAGGAGACACAGCTGGCAGTCCTGCTTCTCCACGCCTCCTCTCTGCACCATAATACAATACTCAGCTTTCTATTCCATTTGGATTGTGGGAGGAAAGGACTCTATAGTTATATTTTATTATTTCTTTAAGTTTGATCACAATGCTATGCACATTCTAGAGTCTGAATGAAGGAATTCATGGCAAGAAAGATCAAAAGGCTTTGGTCATTAATGATACAATCACATGTTGCATTTTTACTTCATGCGAGGCAGTAAACACAGTGATTTAGTGCATAGACTATGTCACCAGATGGCCTGTGTACTGAGCTTGGTTCCACTACTGGTTGTGTGACTTTCAGCAAATTGTTAACCTCTCTGTGCCTCAGTTTCCATATTTGTAATTTTTTGTAATTTTGAGATAATTACCTTATATGATTATTGTAATTTTGAGATAATATTTGTAATTTTGAGATAATTACCTTATATGATTATTGTAATTTTGAGATAATATTTGTAATTTTGAGATAATTACCTTATATGATTATTGTAATTAAATAAGTTAAAAGGTACAAACACAACAGAGCCTGCATTTGAGTAAGCACTCTATAAGTTTTAGTTGTTACTATAGCTAAAAATATTAGGGGCTCATTCTCTAGCCAGACTATTCTGGAAAAGGATAATAAAGGGAAAACAGTAGATGGGTCCTGTTCATTCAAGAGGCTTTGAGGTCTGGGCAATGGTTTTGTGGGTATTTTAACAACTCTGCTGATTAATGAAAAAAAGAATTGATCAGCAGGCCAAACTTTTCCAGTCTTGGCCCAAGTTCAGATTTGACTCTAACTGCAGCTTAAATCACAGGCTTTGGCTGCCTCAGGGAGCCCAGGTGGTCCTCAGAACCCTGGGCCATGCTGGTGCACAGGCCTTCACTGAAGTCAACAAAATAGAACAAGCTGAAGCAATGAGGATGGTAGAGAAAGTCAGGCAGTATTTTTCCTCCCCTGAGATTAACAGAAGAGTAGAGTCCCTTAATGGAATATATGAATTTAACCATCCATTACTTTAGGACAACCACTAAAAAAACAAATAGATCTCACATGCCCAAGCAATGGAAATTCCATGGATAAAAGCAAGCTACAACAAGAAGGCAATCTTAACATCAAAGGCTGTGGATGGGTTTTTTAAATAAATGGATAATTTTATGAAACAATATGCTAGCTGTCACATCATATACCCAGCTTTCACAAAAGACTAAAAAGAAATATTTCTCCTATACTAGAATACTATTTCACGGCTGAGCAGAAGCAGCCAGGCCTTCTCTTGCTGGAGGGCACTTGCACTTCAGCCAGTGTTCTGCTTCTGGTACAAAAATAGCCAAGATAATTGCAATGGATAAGAACAGTTTTGGGATAAGTTCTTCCCCTCCTCCTTTTAAATCTGTGGCATTCATGCCCTGCCAACCCCGATCAGTGTCTGAGCCCAGACACAGAGCTGGTCCTTCCCGGGAAAGAGCCCTGCAGGATGGTGTGCCCATTTCATCACAGAATTACACCCTTTGCTGTTTGTGATGCTGGTCAAATTCATAAATCCCAATCCATAAAAGCAAGGCAGAAATTCTCTAGGAGAGAGCAGGGATTTTCTTTCCACTACAGAGAAGTCCGGACGTATGCATTTGCTAATACTTTGCTTCCACAACGAACACGTCTCAGCCCGATTTCCAACTGGGTAGCTCCCTGGCCTTAATGGGCTGTAAGGGCGTTCATTTTTGTTAATTTTGCAGACGACACTTTCTTCCCTGGTTTAAGCGGCCTGCAGACTGTAATTTGTTAGTCCTCATTAGAAGGGAAGAGGTGTAGTCCCGCACTTGGCGGCTTTCATAAATCGCATTTTCAGGTGGCTTTAGCACGCTAGAGCATTTGTGAGCACAGGGCCTGACAGGAATAATCCCGAGGATGTGGCTCTGTGTTGGGCAGCGGCACTCGAAGCACTTCTACGATCCCATCTGTGATTCACCGAACATTCGTGACAAGGCACAGACAAAGGTGAATTAGTTCCAGACAAAAATGCATCAATGCTCTATTGAATAGTCAATGATTAAACACATAATGGAATCTGTGGTTAGCAAGGCATGCTGAAGATGTGCCATGTTTGCACAATTTTTAACAGGAAAGGAAGGCTGGCTTCTAGTTTTTGAAAAATGAAACAGTTCAGTGTTACACATCTTTCCTCAGAGGTGTGTGTGAGATTTGTGTTTATTATTCACATTTTCTTCCATTTTTCCCTTTAATTAGACCTCATGGCAGTTAACTGTTAAAACTCAACAGTCAGCGGTTCTGGAGGGGATGAGTGAGGGTGGGTATTCCAAAGTGGTATACCATCCAACAGTCTTTGCATTTGGGGTTTGTTTTGTCCTTTATTCAACTTATGAGTGAATATGGATGTGTGTGTTCTGAAACGCACAGGGCTTCAAGCAAAATAGTGAATTGTGTGGTTTGCCTTCCTACCCTGCATCCTGGATATCAAATTCTCAAATGGATGAGAAGCACCTTCTAAGAGCTCTTCTCTTCCATCTAGGCTGCCTTCCACACTGCCTCAGGCCGTCCTGGGACATGAGAGGCTATTCAGTGCTTTGGATCCTGAGCGCTGCCCTTGTAGCCCAAGCCGGATGATTAAGGACAAAACCAGACACAGGCACTTCCTTTAACACGGTCAGGAGTCAGTGCTGCCAGGTTCTCTAGGTTCTGCCGCGAACTATATGTCTTTGAACAAACCACCTCCCCTCTCTGGATTTACTCATCTGTAAAATGGGTGGGATGACTTAAAGAAATCTTTGGTTGCTCATATACACATTGAAACCAGATGCCAAATTTTGGATGAATGGATGGTTCACTGAACAGTCTTAACTAACTTGGGGTAGAAACATGAGGTGATTTCATCTTTCTCTAATCATTGCCTTCAACTGGGTATGTTGACTCTTTTCTCTCTCTCGCAACATCGTGGGCAGATTCTGTCACTTTTCTGTCACTTTCCACTATCAGAAGTTGAGTTCAGTTTAAAAGTTTCAATCGGAAACTCCATTTAGAGCTCCTCCCCTCTCTTCCCCCAGGGAAGACGTTACCCATGTGCTATGGTTTGAATACTCACGTCCCACCCCCCAGTTCACATGCTGAAGTCCTAACTCCCAAAAGTGATGGTATTAGGAGGTTGGGCTTTGGCAGGTGCTGACATCATGAGGGTGAAGCTTTCATGGATGGAATTAGTTCTTTATAAAAGAGACCCCACGGAGCTCTCTCACCCCTTCCACCATGTGAGGATACAACAAGTCTGCAACCAGAAGAGAGCCCTCACACGACCAGCCCTGCGATCTCACACTTCTGGCCTCCAGAGCTGTGAAAAATAAACTCCTGTTGTGTATAAGCTACCCGGTTAGTGGTACTGTGTTGTAGCCGCCTAGACAGACAAAGACACTGGGACTCCAGGACTTGGAGAGAGGAGGGAGGTATGGTTTGCTCCCCTGCCTGGAACCTTAGAGTTGGGGGTTGTGGAGTTTGCCATGTAGACACCTGCTCTTCTCCATCCTTGGATCTAGGGTCCAGGGAAAAGAGGAGAAAAATAGGGAGCAGAAGTCTTCCCTCACCCCTGATAACTGGCCAGTGGAGGGAGGCAGGTGTTGCTGGCCTCCCTGAAGTTTGGTGCGGAGGCAGCTCTGTCTGGAGGCTGATGTGGAGGGTCCCCATATCAACGGTGATCATGGGCTTCGGGGGCAGGGCTCAGCTTCCCCATAGCTGAGGACTTTTCCAGAAAGGGAAAAACAGCATTTCCTTTATTTTATCCATAGTCCATTTTCCTAATGCCGCTTTCCATGTGAGACATGGATCATGGTCGTGAGACATGGATCATGGTCTCACGTAGGCTACCTGGAGAGCCTAAAGCTTCTGTGTGCTCCTCTAACCTCAGCGCTCCTCTTGGGGGTCAAGGAGAGGAGAGGTCCTCTCCTGCACCAGCCACAGGTCTCCCGTTCACAGATGGTGGTGGTGGGCTATTGCCGCCATAATCCTGACTTACTCTGTTGGTGTGGGCTGCTACAGCCAGCCTCCCGCCTTCAGAAATTTCTAGCAGAGAAGCAGGCTGTAACCTCTGTTTAAATATATACCTTAAACTACAGGGAACACATGTCGAGCTTTCTCCCAAATTCATCACCAACCTTCCCTCCATCCAGCATCACACCAGAGGGGCCTGTGAGGACCATGCCTACCAAGCCACTCAGGGGTGCGTGAGGCCAGCTCTCCCGAGAGGCTCTCTTGCAGGCTCCTCGGTCAACTCTCGGAGCCTCGTGTGCCTACCTTCTGCAATGGCATGTGACCCTCTTCTCTGCTGACCTCCATTCTCCTTGGCAACTGGCCTCCAGAGTCAAGCTTGTGCTGGCCTAAGTCTGCCCTGCCCCCGATCCCTGCAACCTGCATAAGGATGTATCCCACTTTTCTTAGGGCACACCAAGGAGCTCCTGCAGCCAAGGGGTCCCTGTATCTGCAGGGTGGGCTTGCCCAGCAGACTCTCCCCACTCTTCAGACTCAGGCCTGTGATGTTATTAATAAAACGCGATTTAAAAGAAGCATAGATAGACTGGCAAAGGGCAGGGTGGCCGGGGGGCCGGAGGTAGCAGGCCTCGTTCTGCCATTTCCCCCAAGCCCTGGGGAGGGGGCATCTGGCTCTAATTGCTTTGGGCTCGCTTTAGCATGTAGTGTACACGTGACTCTCTTCCCCCAGTGTGGGGCTTTGCAGACAATCCTAAATCCACTGGGAAAACCCACACTCAGCGTTTTGTTACTACTATGTGTGCTTTCCTGATTGCATCAGATCCTCAACAAGGTCACGTGACCCCCTCCCCAATATTAAGAGCTATTGAAATATAGGATGTCTAAGGGACTTCGCATTCTCAAAGTTTGTGCTTTTAGTTGTAACTGAGGTGTGCTTGTGTTTCAACATGAATTGGGAAGGTTGGTAAGACAAGGCCATCCTTCCTGCACCTGTTTTGGCAGAGACCAAAGGCTGGTGAGGTTGGGCGATGTGCAGTTCTCTAAGGAAGTCCTAAAAGGAGGTCCCACGTGAAGGGGAGACCCATGCCTCTGAGGAGGGGTGGGGTCTCTGTAGTCAGGGAGACTGTGGCTAATGTGTCCCCTCGAGACAGGTGAGGCGGGAATGTACCTCCATGAGACTGGGTCCGACAGACTGCAGTCAGAGATGCACCGTGGGGCGTCCTCATGGAAGGTACAGGAGACAGAGGAAGACACCCTGTGGCTGACTCCACACGGAAGATACGACAGTAACATCTGGTGAAGTGAACTCTCAGTATTTCCAATCCTGCCCCTTGTTGACTCTCCCCAGAATGCTTGATGAAGCCTGACCCAGCGGCCCATTTCTGGTCTCAGCTCTCCCTCCAGGCTCGAGGGAAGGGCCTTTGTATCTGAGTAGCCATCTCTCTTCTCATCACCTCATCATCACCTCATCATCACCATATACCTCCCTGGACACCCATGTAGGAGCCGCAGCCCTTCTTAGTTCAATCTTCTTAGTCAGGGCAGGTTAGGCTATACGGTGGTAGCAAATAAATCCCCAAATCTCAGTGGCTTAGCACAGGAGTTCATTCCTCACTTAGATAATGTCTGATACGGGTCAGTGAGGGCTAGCCTCCAACTGGTGACTCAGGCCCCCGACTCCTGCCATTTGGGGATGCCACCATGTTAACGCATGTCCTGAGATCTCAGGAAGGGAGATCTCTTCCTGCATCAACCTTGGATGCCCTGGGCTTTAATTTCCTTGTCGAATGCTGCATTTCTTCACAGGCACTCTAGACATTTGCCATGGGCAGAGGACATTTCTATCTGCACCGTAGATTGTTGTAATGTACTTGCCCCATAACGTTACAATGAATTAGGGCCAGACTTGTCTGAGCCACACTAGATCCAGTAATGACGCTGTGCATTTATATAGTCCTTTTATTTTCCAAGAGCTTTCAAATTTATCATCTCATTTCATTCCTTCAATATCTTTCTGAAAAGTGAAAGCCCACTTCCTCCATGCACTGTCCAGGTGGAGAGGCCAAGTTCAACACCACTCGATGTCTCACTTGTGTCCCATAGGTGTGGCTGGACCACCCAATGGTCCAACGGCACAGTGAAATTAGGGTGTCAACAGAAGGATGGAATCCTTACGTCCCTCTTGACCCTCCCTCTCCTTTCTCTATCCCACCTCCTGTCCAGGCTGCCCCAAGATGTCTTCCTTCCCCTCCTGTCTGGAACCTGTCCTTCTGTGCTCACTGCCACCACCCCTAGATCTTGCAGGGACCTGAGTCTCTACTTTAATAATGGAATCATAATTCAGTCAACTCCCACTGACTACTTGATGACTGAATCCTAAGTAGAGCATACAGAGTTCGAACTGGGGTGGATATAGCATTTCTTGAAATTCCCAGAAGTTTTTGAGGCTCTTGAAAATATGTTAGAACTGTCAAAATTAAGAAATTTTGCAATTTAAATTGTGAAACACAAATCACAGTTCTGTTTGGTATGAAACAATATAAAATTGTGACTTTTGAAACAGAAGAAGAAATAAAAGTAGAGACTTGGAGTTAAACAGGATAGTTTGCACACACGCATTTATCCCTACTCCCTCTTGAGACACTAATACAATGGTAGAAAAAAGGAAAGAAAATGGTATAAATCTGCCAAGACGAAGAGATTGGGAGCAAAGAAGACAGTGGGGAAGAGAGAGCAACGGGGTTGGGAAGATGGGGTGCTGGTGGTGGTGATGCTGCAATGCATGGGGCTGTAGCAGGGATGCCTCTGAGAACCTGACGATTCCCACCCAGAGCCAGAAGGTTCAGGGATGGGGAGGCCCGCGTAGCTCCGAACACAAGGGTAAGACTCGAGACAGGCAGACAGGAGTCTGTGGAAGGAGTGGGTAGACCCCCAGACCTCCTCTTCTTTAGCTGGTGATGGGGGATGGGGGAGTCTTATCATCCACATGCAGAAGTCAGGAAAAATATTCCAGGATGGAGGAAGGAAAGAAAGAAAGAAAGAGAGAAAGAAGGAAAAAAAGGAAGGAAGGAAGGAAAGAAGGAGGGAAGGAAGGTGGGAAGGAAGGAAGGAAGGAAGGAAGAAAGAGAAAGGAAAAAAGAAAGAAAAATAAAGAAAAGAAAGAAAAAGAAAATTATGGATTCCATCTACAAGATCGAAATCTAATAGGCATTCTATAAAGGGAGAGCAGAAAAGTCTGGTGGAGGAAATTATCAAAGACATCATAAAAGTACATTTCTCGGACTTGAGTTTCGGAGACAAAAGTCCTGTCACATGCCCAGCACAGTGGGTGAAAAATGACTTGCACCAAGGCCAGAGTACCAGAGATGGAGCAAAGATCCTAAAAATGTTCAGAGAGAGAGAGAGAGAGAGAGGAAGGGAGGGAGGGAGGGAGAAGGAGGGAGAAAGAATCATACAAAAATAAGTGGGACTCAAAACGGCATCAGACTTCTTAACAGCAACCCAGGATGCTGGCAGATAAAGAGCAATTCTTCAAAATTCTTAGGGGAAATGTTTTCTAGTCTAGAATTCTCTGCATGGCCAAACTGTCAAGAATAAAACAATAACCTCTCGTGAACACAGTTTGTAGAAGGATGTGCTCCACAAAAAAGGAGTCCACAAAAACAGAACAAAACAAGACCCAAGGAATCTAGGAGCTGGAGGAACCAGCACAGGGAGAGGTGAAGGGATTTGCCAGCTGATGACAAAGGATGACAGCTGTGCGTCAGCTCTAGACAACGACTCTTCAGACTGGAGCAAGAGGATGGAGGGGCCCAGGAGTGATGTCACCAGAGAAACAAAAAGTGGAATGTAGAGATTATCTCATATATTCAACTGTCATGAGAGTTGTTTTACAACTGAGTCCAAGTTTAGCATGAATTAGTGACTGATGCCCAGAAAACAAGCAAGTGAAAATGTAAGGCAATTTCAACTTCAGGAAAAATGAAAACAAGTAGAAGAAAATAACTGTAGTTACAGTACACTGTTTGGTTCAGCCGTGAGCCATATTTATATGGTTCTAGAAATATACGCTCTACAGTAATCCTTCCGAAAATTGTGATGTGATGCAATTGGGCGGATGGGGAGGAAAGGTTGTGGGATGGCGGGGGAAAGGGAGGGATGGTGGGAGGGGGAGAGGGCTCCCTCCTTACCTTTTATAATAGAAGATGATGGACAATGCCTAAAACCGAGCAAGGACTGGCCCCATAAGTGTCTTATTTAGCAAGATGAAGATACATACCAGAGAAAACATGCAGATGAGTTGGAATGTTTTTCCTCTGAGAAGCAAGACTGAGGTATAAATGATGTCGAGGAGGTCAGACTGGGGACAGATCCAGGTGTTGTGGTGCCTGAAACTTACACAATTTGGGGAACCTCTCAGACAAAGAATGACAAATACATAATTAGGGGCAAAGATTTAGGAGGGGTTTGTCGAAACGAGGGACTCTGGAGATGGGGCATCAATCGCTTCAGGGTACAGTGACCTCTGAAGTCAGGAGATGATGCTTTGCCATCGTAAACTTTACAGCATTGTTTATTGCTTGATTCCACGCATTGTATTATTTTATACGCATTAAAAAAAGAAAAGGAATGAGCACATTGCTAAAACCCAACTAATGATGTCACTTGAGTTAAACCATTTCTACTTGGCTTTACCTGGTGCTATGGAGACCGAACCAATCTGTGCACGTGGATACTTGCTCATCTCCTTGAATTGCTTTGTGCTCCCTCTTCCATCTGAAAAGTTTTAAAGTGAATTGTCTCATAAAGCTTTGTGCTTGTTTGGCCAAGAGCCCTAGTGCTAATATGTTAAAAAAAAAAAAAATCTGTCCCCCTTCTCTCACCTGCCTCTGTCCCTAAGTTTCAGTCCTGCAAGGCACCTTGACAGAAGGACAGCTCCCTAAGCCTAGACAACAGTCACAGCTGTTGGGCCAGTACCCCTGAGGAGCGGAAACCCTTGTTTCAGGGGAGAGCTCAATTGGCACCTTAGATGCCCCCTCTCAGTTGGCAGAGCTCAGCCCAGAACTCAGGGTAGGGGCAGGAAGGAGGCCTCAGATGGCTGCCCATTTTGGAGAGAGAGAGCCTCTCCAGAGCGTTCTTATTTTCTGCCCCAAAATCATCTAAAAAGAAGGTCATCATTCTGTCAGAATGGTATGGTTGTATTTGATTTTTCAAAATATTTCAGCTGCATTCAATAGCCATGCATCGAATGTCAATTGTATACAGGCACTGTGCAAGGCTCTGTGTGGGTGGGACCCTAAAATGAGTATTGGAGGGACCCCCCAAATGAGTAACACCCGGCCCTGCCCTTAAAGAATCCATGACCCTGGGCCCAGGCTTGCCCTGCTCAGCTCAGCCTAGAAGCTGTCCTGCAGCTTCCAGGGCTAATAGTTCCCTTTCTTTGCGTCACGCTCTTCTCTCAGAGCGGGGGATTCAGACACAGATAGAAAAGATGCAGCGTCTGGCCTCTGGGAGGTTTCTGTCTTGTCCCTCCTAAATGGTCCCTGCTTCTGAGAAAGCTAAAATCCATCTGTGAACATAAAGCACATCTGTTGAAATTTGGAGTTGGATGCGATGGACTTCAGAGAAGGCAAAGAAAGTGCTTATAATTGGATTTCTTGTAGATAGGGGTTTTGTCCTTTTTCTTTGACCAAGATTTATTAAATTTACAAACAAATGAAGAAAAAATATCAAGAGTACAGACATTCACTTACTCTGAGCATTATCGATCAAATAAGCTTGAGCTTGCAGTCATAGCAATTTTCCCTCCTTCTGGGGTATTAGACTGGCTGTGTCCTGAGCCAGGGATGCCTGAATGACTTCTATTAAATCATCAAGAGCCAGCCCGGGCTTCCCGTTTGAGGAAGCCTCCCAGGACATCCAGGTTGAGCCAAGCCCTCTCGCTCTGTTCCTAAACCTCACTCAATAAAAGTGTGGATCACGTGGCACAGAAACTGCCTCTTTCCCCACCAGAGTGTGAGGAAATAAGGTCAGGGAACGCTTTGCTGAAGGCTGTGATGCCCGGTCCAGAGCCGGGCACATGGTACATGCTCAGAGGATACGTATCACGGTGAACAGAACACAGTCTGTGATCTGTGCTTGGGTACATCACTGACCTCCTTCAGGCTAGCTGGGTGACTGTGTGGGGTTAGGGAATAGGTGGGTGCATGACTGGGGGCCACAGTCTGAGAGAGAAAGAGAGAGAGAGAGAGAATGTTTGGGTGTTTGGGTGGGAGTTGTTCATACCCCTCCAGTCCTTGTAAAGCTGATAGGCGAGTGGATGGGGAGGGAGAAGTGGGCTGTGAAGAATGGAAGGACATGCATTTTCATTCCAGTTCAGCTAATACCTGACCTGCGGCTTGGGTTCTGGGACTCAGCTGCCCACCTGTGAAAGAAGGGGCTGGAGTTTAGGTCTCAGAGATGCCTTGGAGCCTGAACACCATGTGATTAAGTCTAGGGGAAAGATCCCGATTGGGGTCTGGAATATTACCTCTGCCACAAGGTTTCCAGGGTTTAAATCTCATTCCCTCTCCAGGCTATCAGTTTCCCACGTGTACTAATTTGGGTTGGGTTCTGAGGACTCATTGCCTTCTTGCATCAGCGCGCTTCCACGTGGGAGCCCCTAGGTCGCATCCTTGGGCACTTGTTCTGGTGGTGGTCACAGGTGCTTGAGTCGAGGATGCTCAGGGGTGGCTCTTTTCTGTCTCCCCAATCCCAATTTGAGTTTTCACTTTCTCTCTGGACAAAAGAAGAAAAGACAAAAAGACAGGACAGTGTGATTAGAGCATACAGAGGAGTCGGAGGAAGGGGATGTGAGAGGAGGGCGATGCGGAGGAAAAGGAGGAAGGGGAGGGGGAAAGGGAGGAGGAAGAGAAAGCCCCAGTGACCAGGGGAAGAGCGGCGTAGAGCAGAGTGTCTGGGATTTGCAGCATCGTCTGATCATCTGCTGAGGCATTCGAGGAGAGTCAGGGGCAACAACAAGCGTAAGGTTGTGGACCTCAGTCAGCTACCCTTGGAGCCACTTTGGGTTGATGTCATGGCAGTAGGTAGTGACTACTCTGGGATCCTGGCTGGAAGCAGGTCCCTGTCATTCTCCCTAGAATGGTTTTGTGTGCACCCACTTACCCCACCCCTACAGGGTCTCATCTCCCGCTGATATCATCATAATAGCAATCACTACCATATTTTCCGCATCAAGCCCTGCAATTACTTACCATCTCCCTAAGAGGTAATTATTATGATCTCCACTTTACAGATGGGGAACCAAAGTGCCCAGAGACTAGGACAGCGCCCAGGAGCCTCTGCCTCTGCCGAACCCGACGCTTCCACCCCGCGAAGCTGCGCTGCAGTGACAGGGTCTGGGCTCTTCCCTCTTTGCACAACCCCTTCCTCCCACCAGACCCACCACTTGTGTACGAAGGCACTCAGCCTATATCCACTGACATTTTGAGTTTGACCTGGACTTGATCCTGAAGTGACAAGGCTCCAGAGAGAAGGGGCCTGGGTTGTGTCCCCGATGGGTCACACCCAGGGTCTCCTTCACTGTTTCCAGCAGAGGGGTGACCTTTGCGGGAGGAGCAACCTCTCATCTGACTGAATCTGCCTTGAGCTCCTGGGAATGTGTCAGCTTCAGGAGGGAGACATCTAGGGCTTTAGTGTCCAACCAGTACCATATTCCCAAGTGGTCCTCTTAAGTCAGTGTCCCTGCTGCCACCAGACACATTCCCCCTTCCCACCCCGGGAGGGGACTCTAGTCACCGGCCATTTGGCCGAGGACAGGTCAGATTTCACACACGCTGACTCTCCATGGTTACGTTCTCTGGTATCCAGAATGGAGTCTGTCGAAATGCTTGTTAAGACTATTTTTAAAAGTCCCATTTAACATTGCCAGAAATGCAGCCTATAAAGAAAGATGACAAATGATCACTTCCTCTTCCAATTCTGTCCCAGGCCTGAAGCTGCAAGACTTATGCAGGATCTATTCTTGGACATTCAAGACAGAAGTTTCTTTTATTACTATTATTCTTAAAAATGCCAATCAAAATGTAATGTTATTAACACTCTTTGGGAGTCCATGGATACTGTGTGAGCCAAGGAGGGAGATTATGATCAACAAAAGAATTGTCATTATGGAGATAAAGGCAGAGTGTTCTGGTAACATATATGTATCTGTGTAGAGGAACGTCAATCTCTTGCTGAATGCCACCTTGCAACAGTGTTTCTAGAGCAGCTCTGGCATGGGACAGAAGCCCCACAGGCAGTGTATTATGAAGACCCCAGACAATAACAGCAAACATTCTGCAGCACTAATACTGAGCCAGACACTGTTTTAAGTAATGCTTTACATATTTATATCATTTAATCACACAATATTACCTCCGATTTACAGATAAGGAAACAAAGTCTCAGAGAGGTTAAGTAACTAGCCCAAGGTCACACAGCTAGTACATGATAGTGCTGGGATTCAAAACTCAGGCAGCCAGGCTTCAAAGTCTGGGCTCCCAACCCCTGCACTGACTGCCTCTCAGATGCTTAGATGATGCTGGCAGGGTCAGAGGAGGCTTCCTGGAGGTGGTAGATGGAGTCAGGTTTGGCACTTGAAAGGGGGCCTCCTGGGCCTCCTCTGACCAGTTCCCCATTGGGGTCTCCACTGAGCCGTGTGCTGTCTCTTACTATTTTGCCGACCACTCTGAGTTAGTTCCTAGTCTCTGTGACTCGCCTCTCCCCTCACTAGGTCTGAGAGCAGAAGCTCTGCCTTTGTCCTCTCTGGCCTGGTCCCGGGCCAGGAGCTTAATGAACTAGGGCTGAATGGAGTTGCTGATGAGAGGGGGGAAGGAGTGAGAGGGCATCTCAGGATGGGCAAAAGTGTGTCTGTGGGGATGAAAGGGGAGGTCTGCAGAGGGTCCTTGCGTCCGTGGTGCAGAGGGGGTCCTGGTCAAAAAGGCAAGATCGTGGAGGGTCTTGAAGGCAAGGTAGGAATAACATTCAACCAAACAGTTACTCTTGGACAAGTAGGCTGCAGACAGGGAAGAGTTTTGGAAATCTAAAGTGACCCTGGGGGACACTGCAGGTGTCTAAGCCAGGGACCAGCAAATGCAGGACAAGAGCCGTGGGAAGATTTCTCATATCTGTAATGGGGGGGGGGCGGGTTGGAAGGGGCACTGGCAGGACAAATCAGCAGAATCAGAACAAACTCTAAATCAATTAAAAGCCAAAATGGATGGGAACTTGCCCTGTTGTGAAAGTCACCAGCTGACTGTGTCCTGCTGGACCCCATCAGCCCCATACCGTGTTTCTCATCACAGTCATTCCCAGCACACTGGCGGAGCCAGCAACCCTTCATCTTTTCTCCAAGGCTGAAGTTTCAGACATAGTTCCCTCTCGTGCAAGAAACCAAACTCTTTTATCCCACTCCATGATACTGGAGTGGGAAAAAAGAATTGCTCCCCCTCAGCAAAACTGATGCAAATGCCAACTCTGGTTTCAAAACAGCCCCTTCATTGGGAAGCTGAGTTTCTCTCTTATGAGCTCCTCTTGAGTTCCCAAGGGAAGCCAAATAGTCATTTATAAGAACAATACAATCATTTTTGAGGTCTGACAGTGCCTACTTTCCAGCATGTTCAGCTACGAAGCAGGTGTTGATTCCCAGCGATCTGCTTGGCTAACAGACCCCTCCTTTAAGTTCTGGGGTCTTTCAGCACTGGAAGCCCACCACACACCCGTAGCTAGTAACTAGAGTGGAACTAAGGGCTCCTTGTTGACGTTACACACACTATTCCCTCCTCTTTTGGTCTTTGCTAGGGCATTCTCACCTAATACAGAAGAAGGTCCCCCTTTCCCCCGGCACAAGTAATAGTACCAATTATGTACAAAGCACTTGTTATGTGCTAGGAGCTTACTGCCCATTAGCACATTTCACGCTCACAACAACTTCGTGGGGATGCTATTTTTATCTGTATTTGTGGATGAAGACAGTAAGACAGAGAGCTTAAGGAAGGTGGTGAGTGCAGATCCAGGACAGGAAACCAGGTAGGTCTCTGACCCCAGAGCCATTCCCTTCCCATTCTCCTGTCCAGCTCTCAGCAGCATTGCCCAGGTCTTGTCTGATACAGAAGACATAGTGGAGGTCACTGAGGTTTCTAGGGTAGCTGTGACAATGTCCGGGGTGGAACGAACAGCCTGCCAGTAAAACGAAATGATCCGTGCAATGGCTGATTAAAAGACCCTGTGCATGTCCTCATTGTCATGTCACCTTAGGCTTTTAAAGTACACGGCAGAATTGATGTAGAAACAAACATGGCTACTGTCCACACAGCCCGCACTACTTATGGGTGCTGGGCATGGATGCTGCTTAACCATTTGTTCAAAAGATCCTTTGATGTAGGTACTGAAAGCATTTCCATCTAACAGCTGAAGAGACAGAGGCAGAGTCCGGTGAAATAACTAGCTCCAGGCCAAATCTATCAGGTAGCGGAACCAGGATGAGAAGCTAGGCAGTTTACTCCAGGGCCATCACTGGGGAAACGGTTCTCTTGCTCCCGTGCTTTCTTTCCCATGTTCTTTCTTCCTCTGCTTGGGCCTCGGCAGCTCCTCATACCCTTTGGTTCGCGCCTCACCATCACCATCCATCCGTGCGGGGCCCCTCTCCAGAGCTATTTGTTTGTGTGATATCCACACCCATCTCCCCCTAACTCCCCATAAGCTCTTACTCTAACGCGTTTTATGTAAGAATCTTAAAGATGCACATCACCTTGTAAAATATCTGAAGTTGTTTTATGCGTGCTTAGCTTTAATTGATTTAAAGAGTATTGTGCCTTAAAACCATTCTGGTTCTGACTTTTCCCATTCAAATCTATGCTTTTAAGATCTATCCATGTTGATTTTTGTGCTTCTAGAAGTCCACAACTCCTCACTGCTGCCTGGTATTTTATTCTCCAGCACATTTCACTTAATTATCTCTCTAGTGATGGCCCAAGTTTAATTTCTCGCTATCAGAAATAATAACACGATTGACAAACATCCTCGTACCGGTTCTCATGTTAGATCTGTGGAAAAATCTCCGGGTTGTACAAACAAGAGTGGAATTGCCAGTTCATAGGACATAAATACCCATAATTGTACTAAATTCTGTTAAATTGCTTTCCAAAACAGCTGTACCGACTTAAAACTCCCAGCAAGCAGGGCACAAGTGTTCCTATCTCCTCACTTCTTCGCCTGGACCTGAATTACCCACTTTTCTAATTTCTGCTAGTCTGATGGCTGTGAAACACTGTTTCATTTGTGATTCAATTTGCATATCTTTGATTACTAGAGAGTGAGAACATCAACTTGTTATTCATTTTCTGTTCAATTCATCTATTTACATCCTTGATTCTTATCCTTGCTCCTTAAAAAATAATTGGATTTCCTGTCCTTTTTCTTGATGACTTGAAGTTCCCGGTAGAGTCTAGAGTAGATACTAATCCATTATTGGCATTAGACATTGCAATAGCTTCTTCCAGTCTGTCATTGATCTGTTAATTTTGTCTATGGTGCTCTTGTTAAACCCCATGACTACAAGTTTTGATATCTACCTATTTTTGTTTTTTTAGCCTTATGGTTTGTGCTTTGGGGTATTTGATAATAGATATCCATCTATATTTTCTTCTGTGAAGTTTATAGTTCTACTATCGACGCTTATGTGTTTATTCTACCCAGAATCTTTGGCATAAAGTGACAACGTGGCTTTCTTTTTTTCCTCATGACAAGCCAGTTTCCAAACACCACCGACTAAACAATCTTTCCTTCTCCCATTGTCTGTGGTACCGCCTAGATCATCTGTAAAGTTCTGATATATACACGGCAGGAGCTTTCCCTTGGTGGAGAGTGCCCTTCCTGATGCTGACAGGCATTTTTGTGTCCCGTCCAGGGTGTTCAGGAGGGATCTGGACACTGATGGATGCCATGCTTAGGAAGGGTTGCTCAAAGGATTCAGGGCTTCTGGCTGGGAGAGAGCGTTAGAACAAAGCCCCCGAGGTGTGAAATAGCCTGACATTTCAGGAAGCTATAAGTGGTTTGGTTTGGCTGGAGCATAATGTAGGGGAGAGGAGGGACGTGCTTGTCTGCAACATACACATAGACAATTATAGCTGTTCTTCCGTGGTTCTCGAATTGCTTTGCATGTGTGTCTGGTCATCTGGAGAAGAGGACAATACCTCTTGTTTTCATTTTCTTTTACAGCATCATCCCACTTCTACTACCGATTTCTGTATTAGGGCTTAGGGAAGTGGAGCCACTGTGCCATAGAATAAGGGGTTTATGACAAGAAATAGACTTCCCACAATTGTGGGAGGAGCAGGGAAGAGATGGTCTATGTTATGGGCTGAACTTATGTCCTCTGCCCCAAATGCATATGTTGAAGCCCTACCCCTACTACCTCAAAATATGACTGAGTTTGGAGATAGGGTCTTTAAGGAGGTAATTAAAATTAAATGAGGCCACTAGAGTGGGCCCTGATCCAATATGACTGGTGTCCTTATAAGAAGAGGAGATTAGGATACAGACATACACAAGGGAAGACCATATGAGGACAAAGAGAAAAGTCACCATCTACAAGCCAAGGAGAGAGGCCTCAGAAGAAACCAGACTGGTTGACATATTGAACTTAGATTTCCAATTTCTAGAAGTGTGAGATGATAAATTCCTGATAAGTCATCCAGCGTGCGGTACTTGGTTACAGCAGCCCAAGCAAACTAATACACTCTGGAAGGGGAAGTTAAAGGATCATAAATAGTCACTACGCATCTTCCTATAGATCTGATGTGGATGGAAAGTTGGATCTCTCAGGGAAGATCTGAGAATCCAGGCAGGTCGGGGCTGCAGACATGGAAATGTGAAGGGGGAACCCATGGAGAAGTCTATGGGCAGCTGCTGCACAGCTGCCATCTCTGTGGTTACCAAGAATCTAGTGGTAAACCAGTGACCACTCTTGGTGATTAGGACTACAAACTGGGAAGAAGAGCTAGACTCAGAGCGATAGAAAACAGCAAGTTGGAATCCATCAGGCTCCTCTGTGTCTGTCTGTCACCTCCTCTGACCTCAGAAACCTTCAGAAAGAAATGGTTACTGCTTCATTTCTACTTTTCAGATCTCATTCAAGTTCTACTTTTAGCCAACTTAACTTGGGACCCTAGAGAGGAGGAGATTCTGGGAAACATAGCTTCCAACTTGACCCAGTTGACCAAAGAATTAACCCTTTGAGATGCTCTGGAAATAAAAGAAAGGGAATCTGAGATCTAACAGGCTGTAGAAGCACCACAAAGTATAATCCTCATCATTTGCACATTAAAGGGTCTTCTTAGAAGTCTCACTGAAAAGAAACCCATTTAATTTAATTTTTTTTTTTTGCGGTACGCGGGCCTCTCACTGTTGTGGCCTCTCCCGTTGCGGAGCACAGGCTCCGGATGTGCAGGCTCAGCGGCCATGGCTCACGGACCCAGCCGCTCCGCAGCACATGGGATCTTCCCGGACCGGGGCATGAACCCGCGTCCCCTGCATCAGCAGGCGGACTCTCAACCACTGTGCCACCAGGGAAGCCCAACCCATTTAATTTTGATCAAACATTTCCCAAACTTCTTTGGTCACTGAAACCTTCTTTCTCCTGGGCATAGCAACTATTGACAACCTGGTGGCCACATCCACTCTCCTGCTCAGTCCCCTTCCTGGTGTGCCCACCTTCTGGACAGCAGTTCCTTCCTTCTCTGCCTCCTCTTGCCAGTTCCTGCCCTGCCCCGGGGCCATAGCTTCTACCCTGAATGTTGAGCCTACCATGCTCTTTTCCCAGCTACCACCAGCCTGCAGAAAGGGTCAGAGCTGAGCAGTACTAACCTCAAGCTGAAGGGCAGACCTGGTGGATGACGTGTGGGAAGGGACCCTGGAGGAACTTGGCTGGTGGGTTCCTGCTGCTCAAGATTCAACAGTCTAACAATCATTATTGGTGATAGACGCACTTTTGGGCAGATTTCTTGCTAATCCTCATAACAGCGTCATGCCCACTCCCTTGCACAGCAAGATGCTCCCTTGAGTGGTGACGATGGCAATGGCTTGCAGTGGAGTCTGGAAGGGAATCATGCAAGGTCCAGGGAAGCCCCTGGGAATGTGGCACTCACGTGACTCTCAGCCATCATGTGGTCCAAGTGCATACAATAGGAAGCCCAGCTTCTTTAGCAAATGATAGGGATTATTACTCAGATAACACTGTAGGCAATCAACCAGATGTTTCCAAATCTATTGCCTCAGAGTCCAGGCTATTACAGTGTTTACACTTTGTCCTACCAGGTTCTGTGGATCTGAACAAATAGGTTAATACTGAAGGTGCTGGAAAAGCTGGCCCAGACAGAAATCAGAGCAGAGGTAGGCTCTGCACTGTGAATTGATGCTCCTACGTTCTTCATCACTCCAAACATCCATTAAGGACTTTAAAGCTAAGTTTTACCTAAATCCAATCTCGGAATTGGAAAGATGGAAATAAAAAGACAGACATCCTTCTGACAAGATTGCAGCAATTGGTTAGCTTGACGGGGCTTTAAATAGCTGTTACTGGAATAGAGCTGAAGAGTCTAAAATCAGTGCATTCTGTTTCTCGCCTCTGCACCACCCGCTCCCGGGGGTCAGTGGCCAAAAGAACTATAATTACACTTCAAGTGGTTCCAATGACACCGGAGGGAATTCTGAAGCCCTATGTCCTCAGAATTCCTGAGGGGCAAGATTCCCTGGAGTGGGCCCAGAGATAGAAATAGATGCATTTATTTTAAGCAGCTTATAATATTGGCCTCCAAGGCCACCTCTTCTCTACGCTTCAAGTCTGGGTAAATTAGGGCTTGGAAGACAGTGGAATTTGGATGGTTTTCCACACTCTTGGGGAAAACTATTCTGTGAGCGAAATTCCCAGTCTCTCCCTGAGGAACCAGGGTCATCAGAAACACGTGTGTCCTCCCCTCCCGGGAGCCTGTGCAGCCCGCCACTGCCAGGGTCCCGTGATCCAGGGACAACCTCCCCGGGAGAACGCACGGCGCGCCTCAGGCTGGTGCAACGTCACGCCGGCCTCTGCCGCCGCACGCTCGCCCCTCACCCCTCCCTCCCCCCGGCCTGAGTGAGCCAGAGCCCCCGAATCAGCTGCTCCTTTAACCCTGTCCTGTCTGAGCGAATAACAGACGCCCTCAGGGGACCTACACGCAGAGGCGGGGTCAAATCCAAAGCTGAACCCCGGGAGCTGTGCGAACAAAGAAGAGAAAGGGAAATCCCTCCCAGCAGCCTCAGAAGCAGCGGATTAAATCTCCACAATCAACTTGATGTACCTGCATCGGTGGAACACCTGAATAGACAACGAATCATCCCAAACTGAGGAGATGGACTTTGAGAGCAAGATATATTATTTTTTCCCCATTTCCTCTTTTTGTGACTGTGTATGCGTCTGTGTGACATTTTGTCTGTATAGCTTTGCTTTCACCATTTGTCCTAGGGTTCTGTCCGTCCGTTTTTTGTTTTTTTTTTTTACTTAAAAATTTGTTTTCTTAATAATTATTTTTATTTTAATAACTTTCTTTTGTTTTCTTTTATTCTCTTTCTTTCTTTCTTTCTTTTTTTTCTCCCTTTTATTCTAAGCCGTGTGGATGAAAGGCTCTTGGTGCTGCAGCCAGGAGTCAGTGCTGTGCCTCTGAGGTGGGAGAGCCAGCTTCAGGACACTGGTCCACAGGAGACCTCCCAGCTCAATGTAATATCAAAAGGGGAAAATCTCCCAGAGATCTCCATCTCAACACCAAAACCCAGCTCCACTCAATGACCAGCAAGCTGGAGTGCTGGACACCCTATGACAAACAACTGGCAAGACAGGAACACAACCCCACCCATTAGCAGAGAGGCTGCCTAAAATCATAATAAAGCCACAGACACCCCAAAACACACCACCAGATGTGGGCCTGCCCACCAGGAAGACAAGATCCAGCCTCATCCACCAGAACACAGGCACTAGTCCCCTCCACCAGGAAGCCTACATAACCCACTAAACCAACTTTAGCCACTGGGGACAGACACCAAAAACAACGGGAATTATGAACCTGCAGCCTTCAAAAAGGAGACCCCAAACACAGTAAGATAAGCAAAATGAGAAGACAGAAAAATACACAGCAGATGAAGGAGCAAGATAAGAACCCACCAGACCTCACAAATGAAGAGGAAATAGGCAGTCTACCTGAAAAAGAATTCAGAATAATGGTAGTAAAGATGATCCAAAATCTTGGAAATAGAATAGAGAAAATGCAAGAAACATTTAACAAGGACCTAGAAGAACGAAAGAGGAAACAAGCAACGATATTGCGGTACGCGGGCCTCTCACTGTTGTGGCCTCTCCCGTTGCGGAGCACAGGCTCCGGATGTGCAGGCTCAGCGGCCATGGCTCACGGACCCAGCCGCTCCGCAGCACATGGGATCTTCCCGGACCGGGGCATGAACCCGCGTCCCCTGCATCAGCAGGCGGACTCTCAACCACTGTGCCACCAGGGAAGCCCAACCCATTTAATTTTGATCAAACATTTCCCAAACTTCTTTGGTCACTGAAACCTTCTTTCTCCTGGGCATAGCAACTATTGACAACCTGGTGGCCACATCCACTCTCCTGCTCAGTCCCCTTCCTGGTGTGCCCACCTTCTGGACAGCAGTTCCTTCCTTCTCTGCCTCCTCTTGCCAGTTCCTGCCCTGCCCCGGGGCCATAGCTTCTACCCTGAATGTTGAGCCTACCATGCTCTTTTCCCAGCTACCACCAGCCTGCAGAAAGGGTCAGAGCTGAGCAGTACTAACCTCAAGCTGAAGGGCAGACCTGGTGGATGACGTGTGGGAAGGGACCCTGGAGGAACTTGGCTGGTGGGTTCCTGCTGCTCAAGATTCAACAGTCTAACAATCATTATTGGTGATAGACGCACTTTTGGGCAGATTTCTTGCTAATCCTCATAACAGCGTCATGCCCACTCCCTTGCACAGCAAGATGCTCCCTTGAGTGGTGACGATGGCAATGGCTTGCAGTGGAGTCTGGAAGGGAATCATGCAAGGTCCAGGGAAGCCCCTGGGAATGTGGCACTCACGTGACTCTCAGCCATCATGTGGTCCAAGTGCATACAATAGGAAGCCCAGCTTCTTTAGCAAATGATAGGGATTATTACTCAGATAACACTGTAGGCAATCAACCAGATGTTTCCAAATCTATTGCCTCAGAGTCCAGGCTATTACAGTGTTTACACTTTGTCCTACCAGGTTCTGTGGATCTGAACAAATAGGTTAATACTGAAGGTGCTGGAAAAGCTGGCCCAGACAGAAATCAGAGCAGAGGTAGGCTCTGCACTGTGAATTGATGCTCCTACGTTCTTCATCACTCCAAACATCCATTAAGGACTTTAAAGCTAAGTTTTACCTAAATCCAATCTCGGAATTGGAAAGATGGAAATAAAAAGACAGACATCCTTCTGACAAGATTGCAGCAATTGGTTAGCTTGACGGGGCTTTAAATAGCTGTTACTGGAATAGAGCTGAAGAGTCTAAAATCAGTGCATTCTGTTTCTCGCCTCTGCACCACCCGCTCCCGGGGGTCAGTGGCCAAAAGAACTATAATTACACTTCAAGTGGTTCCAATGACACCGGAGGGAATTCTGAAGCCCTATGTCCTCAGAATTCCTGAGGGGCAAGATTCCCTGGAGTGGGCCCAGAGATAGAAATAGATGCATTTATTTTAAGCAGCTTATAATATTGGCCTCCAAGGCCACCTCTTCTCTACGCTTCAAGTCTGGGTAAATTAGGGCTTGGAAGACAGTGGAATTTGGATGGTTTTCCACACTCTTGGGGAAAACTATTCTGTGAGCGAAATTCCCAGTCTCTCCCTGAGGAACCAGGGTCATCAGAAACACGTGTGTCCTCCCCTCCCGGGAGCCTGTGCAGCCCGCCACTGCCAGGGTCCCGTGATCCAGGGACAACCTCCCCGGGAGAACGCACGGCGCGCCTCAGGCTGGTGCAACGTCACGCCGGCCTCTGCCGCCGCACGCTCGCCCCTCACCCCTCCCTCCCCCCGGCCTGAGTGAGCCCGAGCCCCCGAATCAGCTGCTCCTTTAACCCTGTCCTGTCTGAGCGAATAACAGACGCCCTCAGGGAACCTACACGCAGAGGCGGGGATGTGCGAACAAAGAAGAGAAAGGGAAATCCCTCCCAGCAGCCTCAGAAGCAGCGGATTAAATCTCCACAATCAACTTGATGTACCTGCATCGGTGGAACACCTGAATAGACAACGAATCATCCCAAACTGAGGAGATGGACTTTGAGAGCAAGATATATTATTTTTTCCCCATTTCCTCTTTTTGTGACTGTGTATGCGTCTGTGTGACATTTTGTCTGTATAGCTTTGCTTTCACCATTTGTCCTAGGGTTCTGTCCGTCCGTTTTTTGTTTTTTTTTTTTACTTAAAAATTTGTTTTCTTAATAATTATTTTTATTTTAATAACTTTCTTTTGTTTTCTTTTATTCTCTTTCTTTCTTTCTTTCTTTTTTTTCTCCCTTTTATTCTAAGCCGTGTGGATGAAAGGCTCTTGGTGCTGCAGCCAGGAGTCAGTGCTGTGCCTCTGAGGTGGGAGAGCCAGCTTCAGGACACTGGTCCACAGGAGACCTCCCAGCTCAATGTAATATCAAAAGGGGAAAATCTCCCAGAGATCTCCATCTCAACACCAGCACCCAGCTCCACTCAATGACCAGCAAGCTGGAGTGCTGGACACCCTATGACAAACAACTGGCAAGACAGGAACACAACCCCACCCATTAGCAGAGAGGCTGCCTAAAATCATAATAAAGCCACAGACACCCCAAAACACACCACCAGATGTGGGCCTGCCCACCAGGAAGACAAGATCCAGCCTCATCCACCAGAACACAGGCACTAGTCCCCTCCACCAGGAAGCCTACATAACCCACTAAACCAACTTTAGCCACTGGGGACAGACACCAAAAACAACGGGAATTATGAACCTGCAGCCTTCAAAAAGGAGACCCCAAACACAGTAAGATAAGCAAAATGAGAAGACAGAAAAATACACAGCAGATGAAGGAGCAAGATAAGAACCCACCAGACCTCACAAATGAAGAGGAAATAGGCAGTCTACCTGAAAAAGAATTCAGAATAATGGTAGTAAAGATGATCCAAAATCTTGGAAATAGAATAGAGAAAATGCAAGAAACATTTAACAAGGACCTAGAAGAACGAAAGAGGAAACAAGCAACGATAAACAACACAATAAATGAAATTAAAAATACTTTAGATGGGATCAATAGCAGAATAACTGAGACAGAAGAACGGATAAGTGACTTGGAAGATAAAATAGTGGAAATAACTACTGCAGAGCAGAATAAAGAAAAAATAATGAAAAGAACTGAGGACAGTCTCAGAGACCTCTGGGACAACATTAAATGCACCAACATTCGAATTATATGGGTCCCAGAGGAAGAAGAGAAAAAAAAAGGGACTGAGAAAATATTTCAAGAGATTATAGTTGAAAACTTCCCTAATGTGGGAAAAGAAATAGCTAATCAATTCCAGGAAGCACAGAGGGTCCCATACAGGATAACTCCAAGGAAAAACAGGCCAAGACACATATTAATCAAACTATCAAAAACTAAATACAAAGAAAAAAATATTAAAAGCAGCAAGGGAAAAGCAACAAATAACATAAAAGGGAATCCCCATAAGGTTAACAGCTGATCTTTCAGCAGAAACT
>NW_020175528.1:641878-642545 GCF_003031525.2 Neophocaena asiaeorientalis asiaeorientalis
ACCCACAAAGGGGAGGGGCCCACAAACAAAAAAAAAAAAAAAAAAAAAAAAAGCAGCAAGGGAAAAACAACAAATAACACACAAGGGAATCCCCATAAGGTTAACAGCTGATCTTTCAGCAGAAACTCTGCAAGCCAGAAGGGACTGGCAGGACATATTTAAAGTGATGAAGGAGAAAAACCTACAACCAAGATTACTCTACTCAGCAAGGATCTCATTCAGATTTGATGGAGAAATTAAAACCTTTACAGACAAGCAAAAGCTGAGAGAGTTCAGCACCACCAAACCAGCTTTACAACAAATGCTAAAGGACCTTCTCTAGGCAAGAAACACAAGAGAAGGAAAAGACCTACAATAACAAACCCAAAACAATTAAGAAAATAAGAATAGGAATATACATATTGATATTTACCTTAAATGTAAGTGGATTAAATGCTCCCACCAAAAGACACAGACTGGCTGAATGGATACAAAAACAATACCCATATATATGCTGTCTACAAGAGACCCACTTCAGAATTAGGGACACATACAGACTGAAAGTGAGGGGATGGAAAAAGATATTCCATGCAAATGGAAATCAAAAGAAAGCTGGAGTAGCAATTCTCATATCAGACAAAATAGACTTTAAAATAAAGACTATTAGAAGAGACAAAGAAGGACACTA